>NW_026067933.1:8324298-8599253 GCF_014885135.2 Alexandromys fortis
CTCAGGACCGCGAGGGGGCACCCACACACTGAGACAATGGGGATGTTCTTTCGGGAACTCACCAAGGCCAGCTGGCCTGGGTATGAAAAAGTCTGGAATAAAACCGGACTCGCTGAATATAGAGGACAATGAGGACTACTGAGAACTCAAGAACAATGGCAATGGGTTTTTGATCCTACTGCACATACTGGCTTTGTGGGAGCCTAGGCAGTTTGGATGCTCACCTTACTAGACCTGGATGGAGGTAAGAGGTCCTTGGACTTCCCACAGGGCAGGGAACCCTGATTGCTCTTTGGGCTTTCGAGGGAGGGGGACTTGATTGGGGGAGGGGGAGGGAAATGGGAGGCGGTGGCGGGGAAGAGACAGAAATCTTTAATAAATAAATAAAATAATAATAATAAAAACACTATCTCAAAGAATACAAAACACCAAAGCGCTGAGGAACTACACCTGAGAATGACCTCTAGTTTCTGTAGCCACATATAAAAGGATGCACCGCCCCCACCCCTACACACACACACACACACACACACACACACACATGCGCGCGTGCGCCCCAATACAGGCTGAAGGACGTTGTCCCAAGATTCTGGGAGTACGGAAAACAAAAGCTCTCAACTCAGTTCTTGATATGGATGGCTTTGGCAGAAGAAAGCACTGTGACCACTGTCAAGTCAGGAGCCTTGTTTCAGATTACTGATCAATGCCGGTATAGAAAGACTCATCCCAGTGAACAAATCTGGATTACTCAAGGGGAACAAAGCAACTTCAAAACTCCCTGCACTACTTTCTGAGACTGCCATTGAGATGATACTGATGGTCAAGATTATCCTCCCTCCAGTACGGCTTCCTTAAATTTCTACTCAGAGTTGCTGATTCTGAACACTCCTAAACAAATCTGTCATATAATAATCTCCATCTCACAGTTCCCTTCCCAGGGATCCCAGCTGCGACACATAAAGAGAATGCTCTTATAAGAATAATAAATGTGTCCTTTCCATCTAGTCAAAGACAGACTATCTTTTCCTGTGTATTTTCTGAAGTCTATTTTAGTGAGCACAAAGTAACAGGTTTCACATTTTCAGCCTCCCCCAGCCCCTTGCGTCCCTGTCTCTCCCAGTCACTTCTTTCTGACCCCAGTCTTACCCCAGAGTCCCTCTCCCCGCTTTCATGTCACATACTCTTACCTTCTCTTGGTCCCCTTCTTCCTCCCTTTAAACCTCTTCCTTCTCTGTCGTAGTTTACTTTCTGCTTTCATGTCCTGCACACACACACACACACACACACACACACACACACACACACAGAGAGAGAGAGAGAGAGAGAGAGAGAGAGAGAGAGAGAGACAGTGAGAGACAGACAGACAGAGAGTCAATACAATGGTTTTGAGATCCATACGTGTTCCTGAAAATGTCATACTTTCAATTTTTTTTAACAGCTTAGAAATCCCATTGCATCTATGCATCACATTTTCTTCATCATCTTGCAGGGCCCTTGGGTCTACCCCTGCTCCGCTCCGGGGTTCATCTTGAGGATACTTTCTGGCTAGCCAGCTAAAACATCCTGTTTGTTCCTGTGCTCCCTCTGCCTTGCCTGGAGATTAGCTATAGGGCCATTGTTTACTCCACCTTGGCTGTGATAATTTGCCACATGCCTGGGGGGTATTTCATTGTGCCGCAGCAGCTAGGTATATAAGGTTTTTCCTAAGTTTGAATAAATGGCATGGCATTCGGGTGATTCCTTTCCAGTGACCCAGGTCTCTTGTGTGTTCTTTCAATCTCCAAGCCCTTGCCTGGCTGGCGAACAGTAGTACAGTGGTGCACGAACTGTACCGAGAGTAATGCAGGAGTTATATGAACTAATCTGTTAATGGACTGTATACTGGTTAGTTCCTTATCTTGGCTACTGTGACTAGTGCTTCAATCAAAGTGGGTATGCAAATATCTCTACCATAGACTGGACTTAGAATCCTTTGGGTATATATCCAGAAGTGGTCATCTGACTGTTCTACTTTTAGTTTTTTGAGGAACCTCTATACTCACTTCCATTGTGGGTATAATAGTTTATGCTCCCAAGCAATGCGTAAGAGTTCATCTTATCCTACATCCTTGCTACCATTGATGGTTCATTTCTTGATAACAGCTTTATTTTGTATTTTACTGGTAACTAAAGAGGTTGAATCCATTTTCAAGGGCTTATTGGACATTTGTATACCTTTTTTTGAGAACTAGCTATTAAATGCATTAGCTCATTTATCAATGGCACGGTTTGATTTTATTGGTGTTTAATTGTTGAAGTTCGTTACACATTCTAGACATTAATCTGCTATCAGATGTATAGTTGGCAAAGCTCTCCCTTTTGCTAGCCTGCCTTCCACTCTGTTGACAATCTCTTTGATGTAGTAAAGCGTGTGTGTGTTTGTGTGTGCATGTGTAGGTTTGTGTGTCCATGTGGCATGTGGATAAATGTGTGCTTTAATTAGATTTCCCATTGCTGTCATAAAATACTAAAATCAACAGGGGAAAGGGTTTACTTTATCTTGCACTTCCAGACAACAGCCCATAATGGAGGAAAGGCAGGGAACTCAAGGCAGGAACTGGAGGCAGGAACTGAAGCAGAAGCCATGGAAAAACATTGCTTACTGACTTGCTCCTTAAACCTTGCTTATCCTGCTTTATTCTACAAGCTAGGAGGACCCCTTGCCCAGAGATGGCATTGTTCACAGTGAGCTGAGCCCTTCCACATCAATCATTGATCAAGACAATACCCACAGACTAGCCTACAGGCTGATCTTATGTTGGTGTTTTATAAATTAATATTTCTTCTTTCCTGATGTATCTAGGTTTGCTAGATCATTGCTACAATCAGTGCAATATACTTGTCCATGCCAATGTGGAGGCCAGACAATAGAAGTACGTTTCTCCCTCGGAGTCAATGCCTTCCTAGCCATGAATTTTTTTAAAATTAGATTTGCAGTGTGAGTCATGAATACTCCACTATTAAGAGGGCCTCAAATCTAATCAGAGAGCCATTGGTTAACTCTTTAATGGTCATGGTAGTATTACATCTGTTGGAATATCTTGTGTTATAGATTGGTATTGTAGCTCACGTGGCTATTAGCTGTTTGAGACCTTGATTCTCTTTTTCCCCTCGAAGTCAGCACAACACCTTCTGGGTCTGAAAAAGGCGACCAACACAGATGAAGCTTCTAGCTCAGTTCCAGCTTGATTTCTCTATATCTTGCAATAAAGGTGTGCAGTGTCTTCAACAACAGGACCTTATAACCTAGTTCTGGTAGGTATCTAAAAGGAATGCCACGAACCTGTATTTTGGGGAGGGGGCAGTGTTGCTCTTGGGGTTTCTTGGCCAACAACTAATAAGGAGGTATCATTGAAGCTTTTTTTTTTTTTTAAAAAAAATTAAGTAGTCAATCTCCTTAAGTTCCATGGATCTGTTGAAGTTGCCCATTGGTCTAATTATGGTAGATCATATTTGTCTAGGTATTTATTCATTTCTTCTAGATTTTTCAGCTTTTTGGGAAATGTAAGTTTTCAAATTCAACATTGAGCTTCTAGATTCTCCTAGAGTTTTTTATAATACCTTTTCGAATCTCTAATTTTATTAATTTGTTTCTTCTCATTCTTTCATTAGCTTGAGTATGGTTTTATTGATTTTGGTTCACGTTTTCAAAGAATCAAGTCCTTGACTGATTTTGTGTGTTAACTTTTCAGTCTCCAACACTTGAGTTTCTGTCCTGATCTTTATTAGCCCCTCCTGCCTACTCCTTTTGCATTTGGGTTGTCCTTGCTTTTCTAAGACCTCAAGGAGCATCCTTAGGTTATATATTTGATATAATTCTGATGTTTAAAAAGCTCTTTAAATTATAAGCTTTCATAGCTACAACTTTCTTTTTAGAGCTGCCTTACACAGATCTCAAAGCCTCTGGTAAGTTTTGTCCTCATTTTCATTTTATTCTAGAAATTTAAATTTTTCTCCCTTTAATTTACTTATTTTCTTTTTGATGTGGTGCATGTGTTCACACATGTGTGTGAGGGTGCACATGTAGTGTGCTCCCACCAAAGGTTGACATCAGGAGCCGTTTTCAATCACTGTTCACCTTATTCATTGAGGTGTGGGCTCAATTGAACCTAGAACTTTCCTTTAATGAACTGAGTCTAGGTTACAAGCTTATTCCAGGCATTCCCTGTCTCTGCCTCTTGATCGATGGCATTTTAGACAGACCATGATGCCCATCCCGGATTTATGTGAATTCTGGAGATCCAAACTCCAGTCTCCAGGCTTTCACAGCAGCCACTTCACTCACTGAGCTGGCTCTCCGGCCCTTCTTTAATTAATTAATTAACACCATTCTCATTTACATATCAATTCCAGTTCCTATTTCCTCCCCTCCTCCCACTCCCTTCAGCTCCTCACCCCATCCACTCCTCAGAGACGGTAAGGTTTCCCACGGGAAGTCAAAAAAATTCTAGCACATTGCTTTGAGTCAGCACCAAGGCCCTCCCCACTATATATAGTCTCCAGCCCTTCTTACTGACCCATGGGTCCTTCAAAGTGTGTTGTTCAGCCTCCAAGTATTTGTGGAGTTCCTTTTTTTTTTTTTGCCTGCTGATTTCTCATTTCATTCTATTATAGTCTAAGATACAACAAATTATTTTAATTCTTTTGTATATATTCTTTTTGTTATAGCTTGATTTTGGCTTGGAATAGAGGGTATATGTTGTAATCTACTGGATAAAATATTAATATGATAACAAATATTAACTTTAAGTTCATGGTGTCATTTAACTTGAGGTTTCTTAGTTGCTTTTTTTAAAAAAAAAGTTTGGATGACCTATCAAACGATGAGAAAGGAAGCTGGACAGCAGTGATGCATGCCGTTAATTCCAGCACATGGGAAACAGAAGCAGGTGAATCTCTAAAATCAAGGCTAGCTTGGGGTACAGTTAGAGTTCCAGGATAGTCAGAGCTTCACAGAGATACCCTGTGTCAAAAAACCAAAGAGAAAGAGAGAGAAAGAGAGAG
This sequence comes from Alexandromys fortis, assembly GCF_014885135.2. NCBI lineage: Eukaryota > Metazoa > Chordata > Mammalia > Rodentia > Cricetidae > Alexandromys > Alexandromys fortis. The sequence continues at coordinate 8,329,342 of NW_026067933.1, forward strand.
AGAGAGAGAGAGAGAGAGAGAGAGAGAGAGAGAGAGAGAACCATTGAAATTATACAGTATTATTGTGTCAGGATCTATCTACTCTTTCATGCCCATTAGAACTTGGTTTATGAAATCAAGAACCCTAATATTTGGTGCATGTATATTTATAATTGTATATCTTCTTTGTGGGTTTCTCTCTTTATTAATATGTAGTAGCTTTATTTATATTTTCTGACTAATTTTTTAAAAAGATTTATTATGTATACAACATTCTGCCCACTCGCCAGAGGAGGGCGCCAGATCTCAGTACAGATGGTTGCGAGCCACCGTGTGGTTGCTGGGAATTGAACTCAGGACCTCTGGAAGAGCAGCCAGTGCTCTTAACCTCTGAGCCATCTCTCCAGCCCCTGACTAATTTGTTTCAGATATGAGAATAACTATGTTTGCTTGTTTTCTGATTCCATTTGTTTAATACATTGACTTACATCCATTGACTCTCAGTCTATGGGTGTCTTTACCAGAGAAGTATATTTCCTAGCAACAAGACATTGTTAGGTTTGCCCTTTCACCCAGTCAGTTGGTGAGTTGAGCCCATTTATGTTTAAGATTATTCTTGACAAGTATTTATTAATTCTCGTAGTTTCATTACTTCCTCCCCTGGTTGGCAGGATTGTCACTAGTTCTTCCTCCCGTATCAGTATTAGGAGTTTGTTGGTTTATTGTGTTGAACATGGTGGATTCTTTTCAGCTCTCAGAGTCGAACAGACCCCCCCTCCCCAGTGCCAACAAATCCTGAAATCCCAGACTGACCTCAGTGGGGATGGCACAGACATAAAATGGTGAGTATGTTGGGGCTGCCTCCTGAGGACCAATCACTGCTTACATCTTTCCTTTTGTTGAACAGAATCTCACTGCATACTCTGGCTGGCCAGGTACTTGCTGTGTAGAGCAGAGAGAACTGGCTCCTTTTGCCTTCCCATTACTCCAATCAAAGGCATGTGTCACCGTATTGCCTAGTGGCCCTAAGGTCTTAATGGAGGCAAGGTAGGAAACAGAAGTCAGTGACAGTAACTGCTATAGGAGCTCTGTGAGATTAGATAGGTCATGGGCCTTTTAGCCTGCTAAAGAGGCATAGCAATAAAATAACTCCTAATGACATATTGCTATATCCATAGATCAGTGTATTGCTCAACCTTTATCAGAAAAGCTTCTCACAGTAGATGGGAATTAACACAGAGACTCACAATGAAAAATGTGTTAAAGTAAGAGACTTTACAGCACTCGGTTCTAAATGGGATGTCTTTTTCAATCCCTTCCCCTCAAGGCTGGGTATGTCAACCACATTCCAAAACAGGTCTTATGTAAGAGTAGTTGGCTTACACAAAGCATAATCCATGTTTTTGTTTGCTTTTTTCATGTTGTTGTTGTCTTTTGTTTTGTCTTTTTGTTTGTTTTTATTTTTTGTGTGTGTATGTGGGTGTGTGGTGGTGGTGGTGTGTGTGTGTGTGAGAGAGAGAGAGAGAGAGAGAGAGAGAGAGAGAGAGAGAGAGACAGAGACAGAGACAGAAAGAGGATGAACACATGAACTTGGGTGAGTAGGGAGGTTGGAAGGATGGGAGGATTTAGAAGAAGGGAAACACATGATCAAAATATACTGTATGAAAAACAAAAGGAAATAGTCCTGAATAAATGAGAGAGTGAATGAAAAAAATACAAAAGAAAGCTGACTAACAAACATTTCTACATTTAAGTAAAGATCTGTTGCCAAATGTGCGCTGAGTTCCAAAGCTGCTATCAAGCGCAGTCATTTCCTGAAACTTGCCTTGCACTGAGGCTATTACTGAAGTCCCCTTTGCCTCTGCTGTCTCAAAAGGAGTTCTTGTCTTTTCCATACTTGTGTTTAAAATGCAGATGTAGCCTGGTCACAGTCTCCTTCACGACACCACTGAAGCTCACCCCAAGATAAGACCTCTATCCATTGCACCCCCTCTTCAGCGGCTCACTGCTTATACCTTTGCCACTGGAAATGGAGGACAGCGCATTGCGGTTTTATGGGGTGGGGCTTGTCTTGAGAGTCTCTTGATTTTGAACCCTGGCTCTAATCTAGGCTGTGATGGCTCATATAGAATTTTCGTCACTAGGCATTTATGTAAAATGTGAACTGAAGATTTCTTCCTGGGCTGTGTCTCCCTTTCCAGACTTCCTTTTGTAGCTCCAGCTTTCCACTTCTCATTCTCTCTCTTCTCAGCCTGGTCTTGCTCTGAAAATCTGATGAGCCGGTGCAGGCATCAGAATAATGAGAACTATGTTTTGTTTGGGGAACTCTTCCCCAGTTCTCTTTAACTGTTTAACAGGAACTTACTTTTTCCTTTCTTAAACCTTGTGTGTATTATAGAATGTCAAGGACAAATTTTAACACCATATATAACTTGCAGTATATTGTAACTGTGGAGGCCCACAGAAGTGGGTCTGTTCCATCTTGACTAAAGGGCAGAGAGTCCAGATCTATGCTGGCTCCTTCAAGGTTACACAACAGAATGCTTTGACCTATGGTGTGACTATTGAATGTCTTACTCTTCAGAAGTCAGTCAATAGAGGTTTGGTTTATGGTGTGGTTGCTTGATGTTTTTGGTAATAAGGAGGTAATTTGGTTTGTTTGTTCCTTGTATCTTGGTAAGGAAGTCTTTGCCTTCCCTCTTTTGATTGGGGTTTATAAGAATTTTGAGTAATAAATGTGGGGCCGATGGAGGATTAGTGATGCCCTCCCGACTCTGTCTTCTGTTTCTCATCTATTTCATTCCTTGATCCTCACTCCTCCCTTCAAGTACAGATGGACAAGTCTGCTGCATGGTTATCAATAATAAGCAATATTATACACTAAATTCTATGCACATCCTTTCTTGTTTTCCTGAACCATGAGTTGTACTGAGGTTACTTACAGGAATATGGGTGAGGGGCCACTTACAGGAGCAAAAATAACTCAAGGACAGATGCATCACCTAAGCCCACAAAGCAAGGAAACTGGAGCACACCGAACAGCCTGCAGGCAGCTCGACAGATTGCAGAGTGTCCTTCCCAGGTGCCTCAGTTGGTCTAAATATCTTCCAAACAGCTTGGCTGTTATCTGCTTCTTCCAGGCAGCATGTCCGGCACTAACAGGAACTTTGTAAAAGGAGTATGATATTAATGGTAGAACGATCAGGTCTTAGAATAAAAGGAAGATCCTTCTGTTTGTTTTATACAGAAGTAGGCCTATGGTGTATTGAGATACAGGTCTTCCTTTAGTCTTCCTGTCAGTTTGGGTGAGACAAGACACACAGAGGCAAAGAGACAGAGAGACAGAAAGAGAGGCAGACAGAGGGGCAGACAGAGGGGTTTATATTTACAGTGCATCTCTCGCTGGACATTGCCTCTTTTACACAGTTCCGGCTTTGTTTAGAGGTTGTGGCATTGCCAGACCTCACTGAAGATCTGCTGGTATTTGCCTTCCGTTGGTATTTGCTCAGTTTTTGTGTATTTTCAAAGGCTATTCAAAAAGCTGATTTTTGCATTTGGATCAGTAATTCAAAATTAACCTGGGGCTCTCATCATTAATAGATTGTTGACTTAAAATAAAAACAAAGCAATTCCGGGGCAGGAGAGATGAGTCTGTGTTAAGAGCCCTTGTTGCTCTTCCGGAGGACAAGATTGGGTTTGGATTCCCAGAGCCTACGTCAGATGGCTCCACAGCTCCAGGCTACTATCACATACCCTCTTCTGGCATACATTTTCTCTCTTTCTTCCCCTTTCTCTCTCTCTCTCTCTCTCTCTCTCTCTCTCTCTCTCTCTCTCTCTCTCTCTCTCTCTGTCTATCACTATCTAGTGTATATACGCACACACACTCGCTGAAGCATGTGCATGTGTGCTTTTTGAGGCAAGGTTTCACATTATAGTTAAGCCCGATAAAGAACTCACTACGTGGCCAGGATGTCTTCAAATTTGTGGCAATCTTGCATCTGCTTCCATAGTGCTGAAAGTATAGACAGGAACCACTCTGCCCATTCAACTCCTATGTTAAATAGTACATTTTTGTTGAGGGGTTAAATATATCCGTCACTGTGGTCTTTATTTTTCTTTCCATCAACATTTATTAGTAATGCAGAGTGCTGGGGTTGTGAGAATAAGATAAATTTCCCATCATGAGAAATGATCATACAGCGTGAAAAGTGAATAACAAACAAAGGCAATCCTGATAGCACAGATGAGAAGGCCTGATGAACACAGACGGGGTTGATGTGGGAGTGTCATATATCAATCTGTTGATTTCACTGGTTAATTAAATAAAGAAACTGCTTGCCCTGATAGGTTAAAACATAGGTGGGAGGAGTAAACAGGAGGAAGAGGAAGTGAGGTAAGACTCCTCAGACAGACTCGACAGCTCTGCTCTCTGGAGCAGAGACACCATGCTCCGCTCTCCTGATAGCTCTGCTCTCTGAGGCACACGCGATGAAGCTCTGACTCAAGATGGACGTAGGTTAGAACCGTCCCGGTAAGCGCACCTTGGGGTGCTTACACACATTATTAGAAATGGGCTAGTCCAGGTGCGAGAGTTAGCCGAGAAGAGGCTGGATATAATGGGCAAGCAATGCTTAAAAGAATACAGTTTGTGTGTTGTTATTTCGGGCATGAGCTAGCAGGCGGCCGGGGTGCTGGGGACACAGCCCCTCCGCTCTTATTTCAACACAGGGTGGATTTTCATCGGGAGAGAACCTTGAATTGGTTAAAGCAGGAGCACGATTTTTAACATACAGTTGGAAGGGCCGGGGACTCAAGGAACATTCTGTACCACAGCAAAGAGGTCAGCACAGGAGGCCATTGGAAAGTGACCCTGGAATGGCTGGAGCGTAGGAGGGTGAAGGAAGGGGATCTGTGACCTCTGACTCTCACTGAGGGAGGCAGGGTCTGCTCACAGACTAACCGCTCCCATTTGGCTTAGGACTATACATAAAAGGCAGAATCTCTGGAAGCTGTTACTTGGAAATGTGTGTATTAGAAAGATTGGCTGTTGTATTGAGCAATACTGAGCTGGGAAGAGGAGCCCAAGCAGAGATATTCTTAGATAAAAGACAATGAGAACTTGAGATGAAACAGTATACATGGAGAGGAAAGGATGAGAGAGAAACAAGAGACACTTAGAAAACAGAGTTTTCATAACTAACTGGATCTTATGAAACACTAAGATTTAATGTGTGGGTGGAAGTGGCTCAAGACAAGGCAAGGCAATTAGATAGAGCAGAAGGAGCTGGGCAGATAGCAAAAATCAAACCAATTGGAAGGAAGTGTTCCGTAGCACACTTCTTCCAGCCTTAGGCAGAGGGGCAGCAACTCTGAATCTCTCATTGGTGAACACTGGGCAGTATCCGTTGGGTGTCAGTCTCTGTCTAGTAGCTGAGGATACAGAGATGAACCCGAAGAATCATTTCCTGCTCTCCTGGAGTGCATCTTCTAGTAGAGGGGAAAGGTTCACAAAATAAACACACAGAGAAGATCATTCCAAATCACCGTGAGTAGTGAGTAAGATCACGTGACAGAACACGTCTGAGCAGGGTACCGTAGGCTGGTTGTCAGGAAAGCCTCTCCAAGAATAATGAGAAGCACAAAATGCTTAGGGCAGAGTTCTTATTGAAAACAATACAAGATAAAGCAAAAGAAAACAGAACACAACACAACAATTAGGGGGTGATCCTAGGAAGCAGAATGATGAGATGGGAAGGGCACTGTGCTGGAGGGAGTAAACAGAGGGAGATACTGGGAAGGAAGGTGAGGACATCCATAAGCTTTAATGGACTAGTGGACATTCTAAGTGCAATAGGCAGCCATCAAAAGATTTTTGGCAAGTGTGATGGTTTGAATGGGAATGTTTGCCTTAGGCTCTGACATTTGAATACTTGGTCCCTGGTTAGTGGCACTGTTTGAAAGACTTAAGAGGTGTGGTCTTCCTATAGGAAGCACATCACTGGGAGTGGCCTTTGAGAGTTGAAAGGTTCTCCCAATTTCTAGTCGGCTCACTCTGCTTCCTGTTCGTCGTTCAGGATATGAGTCCTCAGCTTTCAGCTTCCAGCTCCAGCAACCACATCTGCTACCTGTCATCCCTGCTGTTGTGGGCCTTAACCCTCTGGAACTGTGAGCCCAAAACAAACTTTCCACAATTTCTTAGGCCATGGTGCTTCATCGCATCTACGGAAAAGTAGCGAATACAGCACGACAGTGGCGAAAGACAATTCATGTTTCCACGTGCTCACTGGAGTGGGTGTGAGCAAACTGGGCTATGCTGGAAGTTTGAAAATGTTTCCGCGTTATCCAGATGAGAAGTGATGGTACCTAGGACTTGGAATTTGCAGCAGTTGTGAAGCTGATCGTGCGTGTGTTTTAGGAATTGGGTTAGTTGTGTGTGCTGATGGGTAGGTGTGTAGTTGGAATTTTTTTTCTCTGTCCTGTTTGGTCCCCCTGGACCAGTTTCTTTCCTGCCCGTTGGTCCCCATAGTCACTTATGAAATAATCATTCAGAGACAATTATTAAATATAATTGCTTGGACTATGGCTCAGGCTGTAACTGGCTAGCTCTCTCTCCTAAATTTACCCATTTTTCAATAGTCCATATATCACCCTGTTACCTTAGATGTTCTGACATCCTGTTCTATGGGCAACTCACTGGCATCACTCTGGATGCTGCCTTTTTTTCTCCCCTGTATTCAGTTTGGCTTTGCCACCTGACTCTATTCTGTCTTGCCATAGGCCAGAACAGGTTTTTATTAACCATTAGGAGAAATATGTATTCACAGTGTACAGAAGGATATCCCAAATCAGGTAGGACATTGGTAGAGTGCCATGGTTGGACAAAGATAACAATTCTGAAATAAAAGACTTGTCTTGTGGTGGTGGTGCAAACCTTTAATCCCAGTACTCCAGAGGCAGGGAGGCAAAAGCAAGTAGATCTGTAAGTTTAAGGTCAACCTAGTCTATAGAGAGAGTTCCAGATCAGCCAGGGTCACATACACAATGAAGCCCCTGTCTCTGCAAAATAAAATAATAAAAAATAAAAAACAAACAACCAAAAAAGATAATAGACTTGTGGGGAAGGTACTATGAAGAATTTCTTTTCTCTTCGTTGAACTTGAGATACTTACGAAGATCTCAAATAAGGAGTTGAATTTACAAATTTGGAGTCCAAAGGAAGATATTAGTCATTAGGGAGAGACACTCCTAATGAGAAGGATTAGAAGGATTAGGAGGGAGCTGTGACATTGTTGAAGTAGGTGTGGCTTGTTGGAGAAAGTGTGTCACTGTCACTGGGAGTGGACTTTGAGGTTTCAAAAGAATTTCTTGGCCTGTGGATCAGGATGTAGTCCTGAACTACTTCTCCAGTACCATGTCTGCCATCATGCTCCCTTCCATGACGATAATGGACTAAGCCTCTGAAACTGTAAACCAGCCCCCAGCTAAACGTTTTCCTTAATAAGAGTTGCCATGGTCTTGGCGTCTCTTCATAGCAATAGGACATTGACTAAGATAGGAGAGAAAAAGGAAGGAGAGAAGAAACAACCAGATGGCAGGTTGGTGGAGTGCCTCAAGACAGAACCTCAGTTACTCCAGTGCTCGGAGTTTGAGCTGGAGGAAAGGATTCAGCATAAGGATTCTGAAAATGATGTTCCCGGACAAGTGTCGAAATTGAAGATGGCCTGGTGGTACTGAAACAAAACCCATCAAGGAGGGGAGAGTGAGCAGCTGGATGGGATGCTGGTGAACAGTGGTGTGAAGTTGACAGAGTCAGCATCATAGTGACTGATCTATGTGTGCATGCAAGCATGTTTATGTGTGTGTGTGCGCGTGTGTATGTGTGTGCGTGTGTAGGACAGAAGGCAACCTTGTATGTCATCCTTAGGGATAATGTCTACCTCCTTTTAGACAGGGTCTCTCATTGGCCTGAAATTCACCTATTAGGCTTGACTGTCTAGCAAGCCAGCCCCAGGATTTTCTCATCTCTGTCTCTCAGCACTAAGGTGACATGCTCCATTATACCCAATGCTTTACCATGGGTTCCGAAGATAAAACTCAGGCCCTCTCTGATGCTTGCAAGGTAAGCATTTTATCAACTAAACCATCTCTCCAGCTGCTGTGGGGGGTGACCTTGACAAGAGCAGGCTCTGTTGAATGGAAGGATGGGAAATGCCATTGAAGGGGTTGAGAAAATGAAGTAGAGAAAAGTTTTAGCTTTTAAGATGTTTAATATGTATGGAAGAAGGGAAATTAAATGTTGCTACTCCTTACTGATCCGTGTTTTATGCTAGAAATATTTCCAGATATTTACAATTCTCCCAACAATCACAAGACAATGTATTCCCATTATAAAAGGTAAAGCTGGAACTTAGGCTTAGTTTTGTCTTGGTCTATACCCTGTCTCCTTTTATTCCAGACTCTCGGCAGGAAGGGAGAATTACACTGTTGGTATGACTTGCAGAAACTTGAAATTTTTTTCCCTTGGTTCCAGACAGAAATATTTTTTTTCTGAATTGTGTAATGTTCTGGAGATTTTGTTAATGAGCTTTTAAAAAAGTTTATGTAAGTTTTCAGATTTTGATTATTAATTGAAATGTCAACAACCAAAGGAAAAAAGGACCAAATGGTTTTAAGTACTGTCTGTAAGCTCATGACGCCCCTTGATGTTCTCTTCAGTATCAAACTTTCCTTTGGATGCTGGGTTTGCACCCTCAGTTTGACCTTTGAATTTCTTACAGGCATTCTAAATTTAACATATCCCAAATGGTCTCTTGGCCTCCTAACCTAACCAGCCATCTCTTTCAATTTTCCATATTTGAGTATATGCGGAGCATAGTCGTTTTTTGTTGCTTTCTGTAGAAGGCTGGTGTCATCTTTGAATCCTCTTTCCTAATTGGTCAATTGGATCCATTGAGAAACCATTCCAGCTGTGCAGTGGTGGTGCATACCTTTAATTCCAGCACATAGGGGCAGAAGCAGGCGGATCTCTATGAGTTTGAGGCCAGTCTGGTTTACAGAGTGAGTTCCAGGACAGCCAGGACTATTACACAGAGAAATCCTGTCTCAAATCCCCACCCCCTAAAAGAAGCCATTCAAATTCTTCCTTTAAGAGAGAGTCTAACTCTGCCTGTCTTTCTCTGTCATCAGCATTTCACTCTTAGGACTACCCTACTCAAATGGGCCTCTCCTGCTCCTGTCCACCCATCACCGTTAAGCTCCTCCCAGCACTCAGCTCAAGCCTCCTTCCCTTCTTTGTTATATGCTTCCCCCTTCCAAATGCAAGTTCTATAAGGGAAGGGATTCTGCTTTAATTACCATCATATCTCCAGCGTTTAGCATGATTAACGTAGAATCAAGCACACAGTAAGTACTTCACAAACATTTCAATAACTGAATAAAAGATTGACGAATCAATAGGGATGGGAGAGAAGTAAAACAAATAGTGGCAGTCAACTGTGGGAAAAATACCCACCAAAAGACCAGATGCCACACCCAAAGCAATAAACCCATGATCAACATGGTCAGCCTTCCAAAGTCCTTGAGGCCCGCATTCTGGCCTTGACTCCCTGCCAGGGACATGTTCCCTCTTCCTTACCACTTAGGTTGCGCGTTAGTTTTCTGTGCCATCACAGTAATACAAATGCCAACTTTGGTAGTTTATATAATATACACTGCTATATTATTTTGATTACCTGAGAGAACGAGGTTTGAGTGTTGCTGATGGTGAGTTCAAAGAATGAGTGACTGAATCCCGTGCTGGATGCTTATCCCTGTTCCTGGAGCTGCCTTTCCTCTGCACTTAAACATTTTCTATCAGAGCATGGTACATCATTGCTATGTAGTAACATCTAACATTGCACTCATCACTCAAAATAGGGAAATGGGTGGCATATGTTTTATGTTTGAGATAAGTTATCTGATTAAGGAAGGAAAGGGTTCAGGGTTTTTCACTGTGCTTGAAAGTTTTTCACAGTGATTGAAAGCCTGGGTGCTTGGAAAAGTACTCCTGCTTGAGTCCAGTCCATCTGTGTACCGGATAACACAATCCTGGGTGAGCTCCCTAACTCTCTGGTTCTCAGTTTCCTCATTGGCAAATTGGAGGTGATATTAGTACATAATACAGATCATTGTGGGCTTTCTCTCCGTTGATCCCTACAACACATCTTGTGTAATGTTGGACACATAGTAGAGCTCAAGACCAGCTGCTGGAAAGTGGCTGAGCCAGGCCTTGGACCAGCTTGTTGGCCCAACTACAGAGGCCTTTCTATCATTTAAGTCTTTGTTTTATACTTAGGAGAGAACGTTGAAGTGACTTTCATGTAAGATGCTCTTCTCAGGGGCTCCCGAGGCTAAGGACATCACGCGTGTTTAAACTCCTAACTGAATTCCAGAGTGAAGATAAGGATTTGATGTCGTCACAGCTAAAACCCAAGGTCATTTTGGGAGACTGCAAGAGAGACCATGGTATCAGCACAGAGAGAGAGTTAGGCTTTTCAGACTGCAGTTTTCTCTCTAGAGTTTCAGAGCTTAAACATGGGCAGCCTTTTTGGTGTGACCTTTGCTCAGACTTACTGTTTGTCAAAGGAGGAGTTTACCTTCTAACTTGTAAAATTTCTCTGCCTTCAGAGTCTGCCTTAATTATTTATTACTTTAAAAAAAATCTCTTTTGACTTCTGAATAGAATGTATTATTCCAAGACCTAGAGTAATTTAATTGATATATATTAAAAATAAAACAAGGGGAATATCAAGACTAGAAGCCACTACCCCAATGCTGGGAACTTCTAAGTTGTTATGGCTTTGGTTATAGGCATATACAAACAATACAATTCTGTGTTGTTTATCTTTGTTGATGATTACTTCACTGAAATGAAAGGCCTCGGTCCAAGTAGATACCTTAGCTTTCAAATCCCTATGTTTGACAAAATTCTAGTTCTTGCAACAGTTTTTCAGTTCTCTGTAAAAAGAAAAGTGGGATTCCCCTTAGCAGACTGTTCGCTTGGAACCTCCAGCTCACCATTGCATGATGGGGAAGGCCCAGTTCCTGTTTCTCTCTCTCCAAACCCTGCCCTCTCAGAGAATCTCCAACAAAGAAAAGGTGCCAAAATCCCAGTTCCAGTTCCTCACTACTATTGCAACTTCGTCCCCTGTTGCTGCCAGCAGCCTAAGTCCCCGCCCAAGCCTTCCAGCTTTTGACCATATTTGGGTACAAACCCAGCTTGTGGTGGACACATCATTGGCCCTTGTCAACAGGCTGTGTAATCTCCCTGCTTTAGCTCAGTCACCCAGCTTCTCTGGCTTCAGTCCCTGGGACTGGAGAACCCACCTGGAAGTTGTTATGCTCAAGTAAACCCGGTTTCTATTTTTCAGTTCGACTTGGTCTGGCGTACTGTGTGGTCAGAGAAACCTATTATCAGGCCACAGAAAACCTATTAAGGACTATCTGTGGCCACCATCAAGACACTTGTTTTCTTCTGATCTCTACAACTTGCTTGGACACACATTCTTCTAATACCCATCTAGGGATTGTTCCAAGAACAGGTTCTACAGATGACATTAGTTAAGCCCATGGTTTTTTAGTCACTGTTACTTTTCTGTCTGATAGTGCAATCAAGAAATGAGAGCATCAATCAAGCCATGACATTCTGGTGTTCCTTCACATTCAAAAGATCTTCCCACATGTATGGCAACAAATTTTTATTCTGAGTTCAATTCTGGGCTATTCAGCAATCTTGCCTTTGACACGCAGGAAAAGCTGATTTACTCGGCAACCACTCACTCCATATTTCAAACAATTCTGGAAATGCCCTCTATGAGTTTTGTGATGGATTTTCTAAAAATATGGGAAATAAGTACCAGAGTCCACCTGGGAATTTGGTGAGGGCTGTAACATGATAAGGTAGAGAGGGACAGCTTTTGGAGCTGGAAAAACTGGGTTCAGATCGTGTCTCATTTACTGGCTGGCTAATACTGAAGACTCTTTAATATATCCTTAGTTTTAGTTTTTTCTCCTGTCAGGCGTGCTAACATCTATACAGGAGGCTCTTTTGAGGATGAAAGGGAAAAATGAACACCAAGTTCAGTGTCTGATGCCTAGTGAAGGCTCAGTAAATGCTTGCACTTCTTCATTTTCAAACCATGTACAACGAGGGAACCAGGCCTGGCATCAGAAGTCCACAGATTCCTTTGGTTTGGCCTGACCAAGTAATAGGTCAACATACATGCCTGGGGAGACTTCATGTAAAGATATGGCCTGCTGGCTTTTCTTTGAGGGGAAAATGAAATATGAATATGGTAACACAAGATCTACATTACAAAGAAGATGATTTTGATCAGGGTTGAGTACTACCCAGTCCTTTTGATGGGTGCACATTCCTTAACAGGTCCTGGATACCCTGTTTTTGTTGTTGCTTGGTACTACTATTTTTATTGCCAGCCACACTTGGGGGGAGGTTGGCCTGAGATTCTTGTTATATGGACCTTTAGAGTTAGGCTCGTTCTATCATCAGGGTATGTTCTTGAAATTCATGTGTAATATTAGGATGGGGAACTCTCTAAGACCCAGTAATGACAGACGAGATGACAAACCATGACATTAGAAAAGACACAAGTTTTATATCATGAAAGAAAAAGAGAAGATATGCAGTCAAAATACAACAATTGACTAGGAAAATAATTTCTAATGAAAATTAGGTGTTAATATTGCTATTATGTAAGAATATTTTTCAGGTGTAAGAAAATGATAAAGAGAAAATTAAGTATAAGACACGATAGTGTAAGGGCTAGGCAAGGGCATTATTATTATAATTTCTGAGGTGATAGTGACCAAATAAAAAGGTGATTTTAATGAAGAAATCTTAATAAATCCACGAAGTTAATTTCTCTGTTTAATCATGGAATTATTACAAAAATAATTATTACAAAAAGTGAGGAATCAATATTTTGACCCACTAAATTGGGAATAATTAAAAAGAGCAAAGCATTATAGGTATGCATGATATTGCCGGGCCAGTGAAAAGGTGTGCTTGAGAGAAACAATGTCCTGTATCTAGTAAAGAACTGTGTGTTTTAGCTGTCAATACCACTTTGGAGCTGTATTGTAGAGAATAAGCAGGCAGGATTAATACGTAAAAGGCACCCTTTTCCAGCATTGTTTGTAGTGGTAAACACAGCAGAGCAAATGAAGCAAAAGCAAGGATATAGTGGCAGCAAGCTGAATGCTTCTAAAGAGAGAACGATTCAATGCGTTAAACAGGTCTTCAGATTTACTTATGAGGGTGTCCTCTGCAGGAGAAACAAATGCTCTTAACCACTGAGCCAACTAACTCTCCAGCCTTGATTAAAATAATTTCAAAACATCCATTTAAAAGATGATCGATACAGTGAAACAAGACTGGTTATCTCTTGGAAGGTTGTTTGGGGAAATAAATGACTAGGGATTGTAGGGTCACACCACTTTAAACTCCCCACATATATGTATATTTTCCTATGAGAGGCATGCAAGCATGGAAGTGTGAGACTACATTACAGCAGAGGGTTGGGTGGACTAGTTGGAATCTGCCAGAATGCTTGCTTTCAAACAAATGACATTCTAAAATCATATTACATGTAATCTATGCATTAGTTCTATAAGAAAAAGTCAAATAAAAAATAATTTAAAAAGGTCTTCTCTCTCTCTCTCTCTCTCTCTCTCTCTCTCTCTCTCTCTCTCTCCTCTTCTGTCCCTTTACTTCACTTTTTGCTTTCATAAAACCCTACGTTGTAGTCACAGATGGAGTCTGGTAGAAACATTTTCCCTCTGCAGTTGTTGTTAGCTTCTGTGTTTCCTCCCAGAAAGCTCCTCGACCCCTAGAAAACACACTGCTCAGATACTTTTGAGGCACCCAACAGGGTCACTTTTTGTCCCAGTTATGAGTCAAACATTTGTCCTTGATCCCAGCATAGCACCCTCTGCGGCCACAAACAGTCCCTATTTACAGAGAGCTCAGAGGCCTCCTGCAAAGTATTTTAAAATGCACAGGCTCACACACTATTTCAGGTGAGCCTTCGACTTTCTAAAAATTATCTATCGTACTTGGGCTTCATTAGGATGCGAAATGAAAATTATGGGTGAACTTTAGCTCTAATGTATGCAGTTGGCCTTTCCCCTCCAATTACCCAGTCTTCATTAGGACGTTTGTGGAACCATTTGAGTCAGACCTGCTACAGTCAGTACCACCTACGCATGCTCTCTGAAATACGACACTCCTCAGCAGAAAGGCGTCCACGACACTTAGTATCAGCATGATAATCTTCGGCCTTCCTGTGTAAGATTTACAACCGTGACCTTAGGTTCCGTTTCTCCTGCAGTGTAGATTCTTTAAGTGACCAGTGACGAGGGCTGGTAGTTACAAGGTCAGTGTGAACCGCCCAATGTAATGTTAGGATCGTGCTTCCTAAGGGCTGGGCTGTATTAGCGACGCGAAACAAAGTGAATTTTAATGTCTGTGGAAGGCAGAGCTGTGATAAACGAGCTACCCCAGGAATGATACATTTCCACCGCAGCAGAGTTCAACGCCGGCGCCCAGCTGAGTCCATGATAACCATCCTTTACTTAAAAAAAAAATAGAAATTCATCTTACTGTGTTAATTAATCAGAAACTACCGCGTTACAGAGATGAAAAGAGAGTTACAAGACAGCTAGTTCTACCTTAGGTCCAACTTTTTTGCTGGCATGATGAGAAAATGTTGAGGTCAAACTGTAAACAACACCCTCCCAGTCCGTTCATTCACCGCCGCCTAGAACTTGAATGGGAGCTGTCGTTTTTGCTACAGTTTCAAAATAAATATTTCGTTTGGGTAAAATTCATTTATAGCCGGATGGCGAGCCACAAAAAGCAGAGTAAGATTCCATGTGTCGGCAGGGTGCGAACACTAGGTGGCACTCTAGGGCTGCTTTTTCAGCCTCTCCCCGGCGTTCAGGTTCCGTCTATGGTAATTCTCTCCTTTAAAAAGAGCAAACAACCTGTTTAAACAAAGGGTCCCTGTAGTTGCTGTTTTTATATTTATAGTCGTGTAATCAATATGTTGGAAGAGTAATTAATTTTTAACCTCCATCCACAGGGAGAGCAAATGTTAGTGGAGTTAATGGACGGAGCAGGCTTCATTACTCTAAAGTAACACTAATGATAAGGTAGGGGAGAAAGTCAAGGGTTGTAAACAACGGTGCCATCAAACGCGATCATAAAGCAACGCTGCAACGCGAGCCGGGCCGCTGACCCCTGGTCCCCTTCGGTGCAGCTGTGGTTTCTGCTTAAGTCAATCCGACCTTCCGAAGCAACCTCCGAACCGACCTTTCAGGACGCTCCTTTTCCACTCATGGCGTTAGTATTTCACGTAATTCTGAGTATTTCTGCTTTCATTGCCTTCTGTGTGAAAGCCTTTGGTTGCTGACCATTTCCTAGCACCGCGGGCCGATATCCAAGCCCTGCAAGATCTGGGTCTTCTCTACATTCCTGGAGCACTGCACAACCCTGGTGCCCTTATTTGGGGGTGCCCTGCGATTCTTCACATAAACGTTTTATGGGCGCTCCTGTTGGCAGGCTTTGTGTCCTGTTCCTTCAAGAGAGTTGATAACTCAGAGCAAACGATTCCGGATGACTCACTGCCATGGCAAGGATGGACTGACCTTGCCCGAGTTGGGAGGTTGGAAGCCAAAAGGAGCACAGGACTCAACTCTTCCGTTCTGAGTCCGTCCCCTACAACCCTGCTCTGTCCTTGACTTCACACATCACGAGAAAATAAGGGACATGATTGTGCTGTAGGCAGAGGAAGCTTACGTCGGATTACATACTGAGATATAGTATCAATTCAGACTCTTATTTATTGCCACAGCGTTATCATATTCAAATTAATCTTGTTTGCTTCGTTCATTCTCACACTTTTTTGACTTCTTTTCTGGCACGATCCCTTTCATGAGGAATGTGTTTTTCCTGACTTTTCAACTTGGCTTAATCCAGAGGCATTTTCTTTTGTAAAGTCTTCCTTAAACTGCTTCGTATTATAATGAAGACTCTTGCATATGGCACTCTTAAAATTTTCAACGTACGGGCTCGGTGGTAGTGACACACTCCTTTAATCCCAGCACTCGGGAGATAGAGACAGGCGGATCTCTGTGAGTTCGAGGCCCACCTGGTCTATAAGAGCTAGTTCCAGGACAGCCAGGGCAGGGCTGTTCACAAAGAAACCCTGTCGCGAAAAATCAAACCAACCAACCAACCAACCAACCAACCAGCCAACCTACCAACCAAGCAAACAAAAACCAAAATACTTACGTGCCTATTGTAATAATTTACTGCAATAAGATTTCTGTCCTTATTTGTCTCTCCCTCCCTCTGCCTCCTCCTTCCTTGTCTCTCTTCCTCCTCCCCACTCCTCTCTCTCTCTGGGGAAAGTCTGATGTAGCCCAGGTGGTCCTCTAGCTGGTAAGTAGTCAAGGATGACTTTGAATTCTGGTCACCTCTGCTTCCACTGGCTAAGTATTAGGGATCCAGGTGCCTGTGTCTTCACATTCAGCTTTATGTAGAAGAGCGAAACTTGGGGTTCAGTGGATGCTGGGCAAGCAGTCCACAACTACTTATCCAGCCTCAGTGTTTTTAATGATGTATAAGTGATATAAGGATCGGTCAGTCTTTGGAGTTTCTGCATTGCACAACCAAAAGCCTGGTACAACACAAATGGTTTTGCAAATGCTCAATTTGCCAACAATGTATGGCCCAGATCTTTATGAAGGGACCAGGATGGACAATTGTATCAAGGATCAGGGATGTTTTCCTTTTGGAACAATCATCATTAAAGCAGGAAGATTCTTCTATCTTCTAATCCACCAAAGCCACTGTTGGTCCTAGTCTGGTTTCGGCACTGTGAAAGACATCACTTGCCTTTCCACATTCACTCCTTCCCTAACACATCAGATTTGGGAAGAAGAAAGGACTGCTTTTCTGACTTTTTCCTAGCAGGAGGGGTAGATCCAAGACTGGATTCTGGTCAGGCACATTAGGGGGAGGGGTTTGAGGCTCTTTAGGAAGGTTCTCAAAACATGCTGACCCAGGCCTTTTTTGTTCTTCCAGCAGCTCAGGAAGCCATCTGGACTGCGAGATGACCTTGAGGACAGAAAACACGTGTGGGGGTTCGCCTGTGTTGGAAAGAAAACCCTCAATGCAGCAGGGTTGGCAAGTGGAGCGTAATGAAAGATGGTTCGAAAGGAGGGCTGTGCCCTCCCAAATGGATTGTCATGCACCGCAGAGGGAGGGAGTTCATTATAGACGAACGTGCTTGGCCCCCTTTTCTTCATCTTGCCCTTTCTTAGCCCCTCCACCATGGGATGCCGCATCATGAAGGACCTTGGCAGATTCTGGTCCTCTTATCTCACACTTCTCCAGAACCATTAACTAATACATTTCTGTTGGTTATAAATCACCCAGTCTTTACCATTCTGTTGTAGCAGCACAGAGTGGATGGTGACACCACACACGGGGGTGGCAGGGCAGAGAGCTGGGGTCTGCAAAACTGACAACATCTTAACCCTCCAGACCCCCTAGCTGTGCACTGCCACCTGCTTTATTTGAAAGGCTCTGATCGTGAGCAAACATGCTGGTTTGGGTTTTCTGAGTGTACGTTTGGAACAGTCCCTTTGGATTGTCTTGAGAAACCTTCTCAACTTAGGAGGGTGGTTACATAAGCTCATCATCTGAGCATCGGCCGGAGTGAGGATGCCTCGTGGGAAGAGGCAAACGCAGAAGGGATAATTTTCTACTTTGAAATCGGAGACCATCTCAGGCATAGTTTGCAGCAGTGGTGGCGCAAACTGCAGAGTGAGTCGAATGAAATGAGGTACACCAGAGGGACCCTGTCATCTGAGGCTACTGTTGTGATGCGGACTGACTTGAGAGTGGACAGTGCTTGTTTGTCCATTGCCTTTGGTTGGGCTAAATGAATTGATCTGGAAGAGGTGTGCTTTTTCTTTTTAATTCCTTAGAGTCAGTAGTGGCTACATTCTGCTTTTAGAACCAGCAATTTACTCTACTAACACAGGTAGAGTGGGTTAAGGGGTTTAAAATAGGGACAAACTAGGTTTAAGCTTGCATGGTTTTATTTAATCTTTTTCAGATAACAACCCTGCATTTTTAGCCTGAAATAAGTAACTCTCAGTCTCGGTCCTGGAACCTCTGAACAGTGTCCCGAGGCTGTGTCCTCAACTCCCTGCATCTTTCCTCTCTAGCTGCTCTCATCCTGGCCCTGACCCTCCTATTACCCAAAGCTTCTATCTCTCTATGGGCAGATGGCTCTAAGCGCTATGGGACACGTGCCTCCTGGGTACAGCAGAGTTAGCTTGTGTCCCCTGTTGAACCTCCCTTCCTCAGAACAGGGCTCATAACATAGCACACCCTCAACAACATTTTTAAATTGAATAATGAAATTATTATAAAAAATAAATTGAAAACTATAAACCAAATTTATCCAAAGGCTAATTGGGAGAGGGCGGCACAGCTGGCCCAGGAAACAGGGCCTATCTAGCTTCAACCCCTTGTGCCAAATTTCACGCTTAGTCCTTACTGATCAGCCAGTTTTCTGCTGTAAAGGCGAGAGCAATTTTAGCTAGACAAAATTAAAAAAAAATC
Source organism: Alexandromys fortis (assembly GCF_014885135.2). Taxonomy (NCBI): domain Eukaryota; kingdom Metazoa; phylum Chordata; class Mammalia; order Rodentia; family Cricetidae; genus Alexandromys; species Alexandromys fortis. The sequence continues at coordinate 8,348,018 of NW_026067933.1, forward strand.
AGAAATGATTTCATTTGTATTCCCTGTAAACAATAATTACCTGAGCCTCACACTTTTTCTTGAATTGCTTTAATAATTGTCCAAATTCTCACTTTGTTTGGCTATCATTTTGTATTGTTTCTATGTGTGAAGAACCATTTCCTTTTAAAAATAATGTTATCTGCACCCTTATGAATTAGTTAACTTTCTTTCCAACATTTACTTTGGGCAGGGCAGATGTGCCCTAATAACACTGCTCATTGGAAGGATAAAGACTTTTTATTTTCTTTCGGTAACTTATAAAAATCACCTCCTATAGTGTGAGAAGGCTTGTTGTTCTTGGTAATATTTCATTTCCTTAGCAAGAATATTTTCTTTGCTTTCCATTGTCATCAGACAAAAAAAAAGATACAATTAAATCAAGGAAACCTGGCAGGGTTGCTTTTGGAAAATGAAATGAATTGGAGTTTTGATTTAAACAAAGAATTATGTATTATGCTGGAAAAACATTGTCCCGGGGGGAGATGAAGTTCATCATGCCTCTTGTGAGCCTATGAGCCCATCCCCGATCAGCGTTTGTGTTTGGCTTTGAGAAAGAGCTATTATTTGGCTCCAAACTTTGGACTCAGAAAAGTCATGAGGCAATTTAAGGGTTAGCTAGCAACAAAGGGCCAGACCCTCCCGATGAGAGCTGTTGCCAGTTGTACCACCTCTAGTCCTTAGCTCTTCTGAGTACCGCATCTTGCGAGTGAGCCCAGCCATCACACAGAATTGAGTGAGGCCATGGGGCTCGTTGAGGGAGTTTTGGGCATCAGTGTGTTGTATGGAGACTTCTGAAGGAAAGATTTTATTGAGAAGGGCAAAACCATGATACCCGGGCAGGGTGAAGCCCACTGATAGCCACAGACAATCACAAGGATTACCTGAGGCATCATGATCCTGGATCCTGAGATGCTGAAGCTGGCCTGGACATCAGAGAAAGGCCAAGTCATCAATCAATCAACCAACCAAAGAGCAATAAGAACAGCCCGTTGAATATTTAATAGTTGCAATCAAATCTATTGCATATAATTATAGACAAGGAAAATACAACCTAAAGCGATTACCTGACGTGTATATAATGTATCTTGATTGCATTCACCCTGTGTTTCTCTCTCTTGTTCTGTTTATTTGGATGTAATTATGGCAGGGCCTTCTCCATTGAATCTTCTTGACGTGCAGAGCAGATTACAGATAACAAAAAGAAAAAATTGAAAATCAAGGTCTTTCAAACGGAAGCTAAGATTGAGGAAGATTCAGTGATTCGTCTGAAAAATCACTCCACTCCTCACGGGTGAATTGGTTCAAACCTAGCACATGGGATTCCAAAATATGCCCAATCAAACGTGTGCCCCAGTCATTCTGACCAGAAAGAGAGTGTGCGGTGGCCCTCTTCGGTTGCTGGCTCTGACTTACGACAGGATTAAACCAGTAACATGATGGCAGGGGTTTCAGGTTTCTACATGTGTCGCCTTATGTAACAGATAAAATTAGGTTATGTGTGCTTGCGCCACAGGGGCCACTTGGAGTCAACAGCCCATCCCTGCCGTGTCTGCTTGCACACGCTTAGTCCAGTCAGTAAAAAAGTCACCCGTGAGCTGCATGCCTGCAACAATGCCTCACAGAACACGTTTTGTAAGGAGGCAGAGAATTATACTTAACAATCTCAGCTTAAAATTTTTTAAAACTTCTGGGCAGTTTGAAACTTCTGTCTCAAAGAAAGGGTAGCAGAGTGTTAACTTTCAGAAGTGACCTTGTACTGCTTTTGCAAGTAGAAATAAGCAAATCTGCTTTGAAGGAGGAAATAATTTCAGTCTCTCCTCTAGAGAGCCCTGGTCTGAAGGAGCCCTGAACTGTAAGCCACTAGAGCCGTGGTTCTCAACCGGAGGGTCTCGACTACTATCAGGGTCGCATAACAGAAGTTTTGCATATTAAATATTTACATCGTGATTCATAACAGTAGCAAAATTGCAGTTATGGAGTAGCAACGAAATAATTTTATGGCTGGAAATCACCACACCACGAGGAGCTGAATTAAAGGGTCGCAGTACCAGGAAGTCTGGGAAACCACTGCTGTAGACAGAAAAGACAGTTAATTTCTTATCCTAGCTCTGTGGATGCAGTTCTGATCCTGAGTGGGCACTTTTGGTCCGAGTTCATAGTCACTGAGGTTTAGAGACAGCCTCTGTCCTGCGGAGCTCCAGCTGAGTCACAAACAGTTTAATAAAAATGATGGAAACTCTTGAAAAACCAACTGACACATCTGGCTTAGTCTGGACCCCTTCCCAAGGTGGAGCATTCCTGAGCTAACATACGAAGACTTTCAGCAGGAGTCTTTCTGGAGAGCCAGGCTGGACGGGAAGAGACAGTGGTGAGAGGACGTCTGTCCACTTTATAGCATTTGGTCCAGTTAAACGTTTTTCCATGAGGATCTAAATTATAACAAAATAAACAAACCCAAACAGTATAAAGGAACGATGCAGGAAAATTTAAAAATAGGTTTTGAATCAGGTAGGTGATATAGTCAGATATTTGATTTTGGCAGCTGCCTTTTAAGTTAAAAGGAGAAAGCAATATAGAGTGGGCAGAACGGAGAGGACAATGGTTGGAGGAATCCCAGCCTTCTAAACCTGGTGTAACTAGGAGACAATGTTGTAAAGCCCTTATAGAGAACCCACATCGTCTTCGGGTCAGAGCGTTTAGGATGAAATCATTCAATTGTAGAAATTCGATATGCTTACACTAGAGGGAGTTATATTTTTATTAACAGTTTCATTATCTGTCAATTAGATATTTTATAAATATACATATCCCCAGAGTAAAATTATGGGACAGATGTGTGAAAGGCAACAGCACATTGATTTTCTGAATCACAGATTAATAATAATAATAATAAATATATTATATTATTATATAAGTATAATTATAATAATAATAAACCCAGTAAGCACAGTTAGTGGAATGCCCTGCTTTCACGTCCTCCTCTCATGAGTCAGTCAGCCCTGATTTTTCACTTTCGTCATTTTAAACATTCATTTACTAAACCAACAGCGTTTCATTAAGTGAGTCTAATCCCTGAGAGTATTACCTTAGCCCATTAGCTTCCAGACAGCCATTAATCCCCATGACACATCCCGGGATGACATCATTATTGTTATTACTATTTATTTTGTTATTTTTTATTTTATTTCTATACTAAGTTCACTTTATGAAAAACTATCTGTATGGTTAGTTTTAACAGGGGATGTTTTCTTTCTGAATTGTTTGGGGGCAGTCATTTGATGCTTCTTCACCAGGTGCTCCTAGAGCCCCCGTGGCTACCCCAGACGCTAAGGCAATGTTCTAATTCTTGCAGCATAACAAATTAGAAACAGCTCTGCAGAAGGCTGGCACTAGGACATTTGGGTTGTTTTTCTTTATTGGGGCTTCTGAAATTATCTCTGAGGATCATGTGACTGAAGTTGGGTTTCTTGGGGGCGGGTTTTACAAAGACCCTGCGTTGGGTATTTCTTCTTTTACCACTGAGGAACATGGCAATTTTTTAGTCACGGTTGTGAAGAAGGAAAGGCCCTGCCGGCTTGTCTCTAATGGAAGGAGCAGATGTCAAAGTAAGGGCTCGGTCTGGCAGAGAGCACATGACCAGTTCCTAGCACTCAGCATCAGGGCCAGAGCCAGGGGTGGGACACAGTATTGGGACTCTTACCTACCATGTGCCAAGACCTGGATTTGATTCTGAACACTGAAAAAAAGAATAAAATAGAATAGAATACGCAAAACAAAATATAAAACAAGAGACGGGCAACCGAAAGGCATAAAACCACTGAGAAAATTAAGAGGAACCACAAAGGCAGATGAAATATGGAATTTAAAAATAGGATATTATGGTTCCATAGACCATAAGCGAGGAACACAAATGGTTTGGGGGATTAAAAAACAGTTCTGACATATTTGGATGCCAAAGATTTTTAGAGTTGATCTCTTTTGGCCTGGTAAGATTTTATGCATTTTTGTAGTTCCAGCCAAGTGGTCTAAGGATTACTGGATGTTTCTGCCAGTCTGGAGCTCTGTGTAGTGAGAAGAATGGACTTGTGTGGCAGTGGAAAAGTGAATGCCTAAAGCCAGAGGACTTCTCCCACTAAAGGGATGGGAGTTGCCATTGCAGGCTCAGGCCAGTGCTCCGAAATAACGTGGGGGTTGTTATTTATTTAAGATTGAAAATTCTGTTTATTCATAAGAAACATAACCATTTTCATCTAAGAATTTCTTCTTCAATGCTTCATGGAATTTATTTGAAACTTATTCTAAGTTGGTCACTTCAATGATATTCTCTCTCCATCTCTCTTTCTCACAGACGGACAGACAGACAGATATACACACACAGACACACACACACACGTATGCATTACACCCACGTGTGCTGCTGTGGAGACTAGAAGTTGGCACTGGGTGCTTCTCTTTACCCCTCTCTGCTGTGTCTCTTTGAGACAGTCGACTGCTGAGCCTAGATAGCTCACCTATCCACTGGACCAGTTGACCAGAGAGTCCCAGAATGATATTGTATATAATCATGCCACTCCATCCCCACTCCTTTTAAATTCAAATTTCAAATTTTAAACTCTTTAAACACACACACACACACACACACACTCACAGACACACAAAAAAACCCTCAAAACTACTGAGTTCATTTTCTGTTGCATGTAAGTGTTCAGGGCTGATCATTTGGGATTAGGTAAACTATCAGGGAGTCCAAGGCTTTTTTTTTCTTTTTACTTTTGGTAACATGAGTGCTGGGGATTTGAACTCAGGTCTTCTTGATATGCAGTTAAGAGCTTTATCCCTGATCTGTCTCCAGAATCCCCAATCTTTTTTTTAAACCATAGCAATAATAAAGGATTTGGAGTTATTTAGATATTAACTATATGATTTGATAAGTAATTCATATGAGGAAGTGGCAATGGCACTGGGGAGGAAGGGTGTACGTGAGGAGTGGGACAAGGAGGGGGCGAGGAGTGACTGGAGGGGAGAATCCAACCCAGGCATGTAGAGAAATGTTATCAGGAAACCTGTTACCTTGTATGGCAATCAAAAGATAAAATAAAATACATTATTATAAATAAGTAAAAATGAAAAAATAATCCATATGAGCCTTGTGAATCCATATTTTTAATAATAAGAAGAACACATGCATCAGAATAACTCAGAAGCATGAGTGAAGGAACAGGAGAAGACAGGCATTCCTTCCGGCTCGAGTATTTGTTCAGTATTCGCCTTGAAGCCAACACCGCCCTAGCCAGATGCCAGGACGGCAAGCCCTGTTCATGTGGACTTTTCAGTACCATAGGTATGCTTTTTCAGTTTGCCTAGATTCCTGCTCCAGGGTCACATGGTAAGTCAATAGTAGTTATAAACCTCTCAGCACGGTGATCAATACCCTCGGACTGATGTAATCTAGACCTTTGCTCTGATTTACAACAAAGGACAGTTTGGGCAGCCGCTGTTTTATTACCCTCAATTCACCAACTGAAATATTTCACTGGCTTATGACGGAAGTTTTCTTCCATTTCTGTGATAGATAGCAAATTAAGATAGTCCCGAAGAAAAAGGTCAGATCCGAAGAGGGAAGGCAGCGGTAGGTGTCGTTCCCTTTGAGGTATGTCTGCATGCCTTTCTGTGTCATGACATTATCTGAGGTGCCAGACTGAGTCGTGTCTGGGTAGCCCTGTGTCCAGTCATCGGCATGGAGAAGAATGTCCATGAAGTATTCTTTAGCTTCCCAACAGATACCACGCACCTAAACAACCCGGGATACAAGCTACTTTGCCTGAATGGAACCGGAGTGGTCAGCAACAACCCACTTGAGCAAAATGAAAGCATGAATGATATGTAGGCACCAACGCTGGGACTCCGACTCCATCACGGCACCTCGTGTGACGTTCCTAGAATTTTACGCGGATTGTTATTTTCCATATTTCTTGTCAATTGTAGATCTAACCAAGAAAAAGGAGGACCAGCCACTGTCGGAGTGTTGGGGGTGTTGATGTCCTTCAGGGGTCTGGCACTGGATGGAAAGTGCCACCACACGGTCACTGGTCATGTTTCCCATTCGTACCCTCACTTTCTCATCTACCTGAGCTCAAGGATGGGTAGAAGCACAGTGTGAGTGAAGGTTTGCCTTTAAAGACCTCTAAGGTCCGTCCATACCAACCACAGGCTGCCCTTGCGCGGGCTTTTATTGTCCTGCACTAAAGCTCGTAATAACATCACAGTTACTCAGTGGCGGTGACACCACAGGTTTTGCACACTCATTTTGTGTCCTGAAACAAAGTTGTGAGTTAAGCAGGACCTGTCTATTGAAGAGTCGGGTGTAGGGAGGTTAAATACATGGCTGTAGGTTGAGTGAGAGCTCTGTCCCTCTGCACAAGAGCCTACTGCTTTTTGTGTGTTTAACTGTGATGCTTCTTGAAGACAGATGTATAAAAAGCCAAGGTGTAATATTCACCAACTGTGTACTTTGCCTGTCTTATCCATTGAGTTCATTGGAACAAGAAGGACAATTTTACCACCCTATCACCTAACACTATCTGACATACAAGTTGCTTGGTAATTATTTGTTGAAAACAATGATAATTTCTTTGTTATCATATTATTCTTATTTTTTTTAAATATTTATTTATTATGTATACAATATTCTGTCTGTGTGTACGCCTGCAGGTCAGAAGAGGGCACCAGACAACATTACAGATGGTTGTGAGCCACCATGTGGTTGCTGGGAAATGAACTCAGGACCTTTGGAAGAGCAGGCAATGCTCTTAACCACTGAGCCATCTCTCCAGCCCTATTAAACTTATTTTTAAAAATAAACTGGGAAGATATCACCACCTGAACATTTGATACATTTTTTATAGGATATGTATCTCTTTCTTTTTCCCAAGGATGAAATCTGCCCAGTTGGTCAAAGAGTAAAAATATAATTGATGTTTGCTCATGAGATAGAGATAAATTTCCACAATTAAATATTCAGAACATGCAAAAGCAATGCAAAATCAATATTATTTTTATTTTTCTATTTTTACGTATGTGTGTGTGGTGTTTCTCTGTGTGTACTTTAGTATGGGCATGTCTGCATGTAAAGTATTGTGGTTGCTGTTGAGAATCACCCTTCATTACTCCCTTGGGCTTTCTATTGCTGTGATAAAACATCATGACCAACAGTGCCAAAAGTACACAGTTTCACATTACAGTCCACCCTCAGAGGAAGTCAGGGCGGGATCTCAAGCAGGATTGGAAACCTGGAGGCAGGAACTGAAGCAGACGCTGTAGAAGATTACTGCTGCTTGACTTGACTCATGGCTTGTTTTCTTATACATCGAGGACCTGGCCCAGGGATGGCATTATCCCCAGTACTTTGGGACTACCCACAGCAATTACTAATTAGGAAAATGTACCATAGTCTAATCTGGTGGGGGCATTTTCTCAGTTTAGGTTCCCTCTTCCCAGATGACTTTGGCTTGTATTAAGTTGACGTAAAACTAGCCTGCACACTCTCCTATATTACACTTGGGAGCAAGGCTTCCATTACCCAGTCCTTACTAAAACACTTGTGCTGGGAATCCGCATCTCTGCCTTCAGAAGCTGGAATTAGAGACTGGCTGCCATGCTTACCTGACATTCCTCTGGGTTCTAGGGATCCGAACTCTAGTCTTCATGCTTGTGTGACAAGCACTTTGATCACTTAGCCAACCCCCAGTCCATATTCTTTTCTATGCTGGCGCATTCTTTGTCAGCTTGGCCCAAGCTAGTGCCAGTTTAGAAGGAGGGGCCTCCAGTGAGAAAATGTCCCCTCCAGACTCTCTGCGGACACGACTGAAGCGGTGGTGCATTTCTTGACTGATGGTTGGTTTAGGAAGACCCAGCTCTCCATGGGCAGTACCACCCTGGGCTGGTGGTCTGGAAGATATCTGAAGGCAAGCAGAGAAAGCCATGAAGAGAAATCCAGTCGGCAGGACTCCTCCTGGGTTCTGTTTCAGTTCCTGCCTCCAGGTCCCTGAACTGGTTGACTTCCTGCCCTGACTTCCCTTTGATGATGGATTGCAATGTGTAACCATAAACTAAAACAAACCCTTTCCTCCCCAAGTTGCTTTTGGTCACGGTGTTTTTTCACAGCAATAGAAACCTTAACTAAGGCAATCGCCGCTCAGAAGGTCCCTACCCCACCTGTCTGTGTCAGCGTACACCAAATGTCACAGGAGATACATAGACAAGAACTGTTTCTGGGTGGTTTAGAGTGGGTGACAGGAAATGGAGCTGGTGTGTCAGTTCAGTAATTATAAGTGCCAAATACTAAGGGTACAAAGATGACAGGATTATGTCTTCAAAAGACAGGAATAAAGGAGCTTTGTGTGAGACTGCATCTCTTGGCTGGAAGGCTGCCTGTGAACAAGCGCTCCAATCTTATTTTGTCAACATCTGTACGGACTTATTTTTTTAAGAATCAAACATCCCTGAAGGGCTACAAAATTTATAGATGGCTTAAATCTCATCTTTGTAAATATCATTCCAAGAATATAGCGATAACCTGAATGCAGTTTCTCTGGTAAGTAAAGATCCCAAAGGGTGGGCACATGTGTATATCAAAAGGGGGGTTTTGAGGGGGGCAAAAGGCATCTCTTCCCAGCTGCCACTTGGGTATCCCTCTTTCTATCAACTGTACATTACAGCTCCTTTGTCACAGCTTCTGGCCCATGGATACTCATCTTGTTGGAGAAGAGCCCCAAGTTAAAACAGAGCCAAGTACTCTAGCAGGGGAAAGGTTGCCAGAACAATGCAGGGAATTAAAAGCTCAGGACAAACCTGAGCAAGAGAGGCTTCCAGAGAGTCAAGCATGCAGCTATGTAGCTATTGCCCATGCATTAAAGAATCGGCATCCGGTCTATGGAGGAGCGCCAGGGAGCCAGGTGAAATCAATCTTAGGCTTCCTCTGTCGTTATGTAAATGAGATAGGTAATCAAGCATGACTAGCTAGAGCCGACTCACAGTAGACAAGATGTTACGTCACTTTATTTTAACCGTATGATTTATCAGAACAATTATTCACATCCAAAGTACCATTCAGCTCAACTGCAGGTATAAGCAGTGACAAGTGTCGAATTCTTAGAAGAATGATTGACTCGCACAGTCGGTCCAGACACATTACCCGAGGAAAGTTCATAAATAGAAAAGGTGACTTTCACGTTGCCGCTTCTCGCACAGGTATGTACAGGTATGGGTGTCTCCCGCAGCTCTCTCTGTTCTTGGTGGATTCAGTTTCTTGCCCTCATAGAGACAGTTCCTTCTTTTTACAGAGCAGACGGTCGTTTTCTGCCGTCCACCTGACAGCGCTCTGTAAGTTAGAACTACTCTTCATACTCATGAAGCAGTAATATTGGCACTGAAATAAATCTGTGCTACAGCTCCTTATGTATTCTGGTATGTTCCACCACCATCAAAGACCTTTTGATGGCCATCATTTTTCCTGCAACAACAGCCAAGCCCAACGATTGGGTTTCAGCAGACCACACCCATGTCACAGTTTGCTCTATTAACCCTTGGCTTCAAGTCCTGATGATGTAATGAGGGCGGGGTGCGCTGACAATCAGAACACTTCCTTATCACAATTTACAGCCCTGTAGGAAAAAAAATCATGCCGCTGGCGATCCAACTCTCACATACCTCTTCCTAAACGTTCACAGTGCAGTATTTTTGTGGCCTAACGACAATCTTCTTACATCATTAAAAATAAACATTTCTATAAAAATATAATACTTTCAATGTTTACACGGATAAAACCAGCTAGAGGAACCTAAGCCACATGCACCAGACAGTAGTAAAGCACAAAATTCCACAGAGCACAACGTGGCAACAGTCCTGTCCAGAGGAGCTGATCATTCAAGGTTGTCCAGTGGCTTTCTGTCTGTTTTGAAAATATGCTTTCGCTTAACCTACAATGTGTCCTAGCGCAGAATGAGACTCCCCAAAAGTATTGCCGCCAATTGTTTAGGTGAGAAGCCTCCACCTGAGAAAGAGTAAATATTTCCAGCCCATAGATCCTTTCTTTGCTCTCCACATAAGCCATGACTGGAAATAGTGAACCTTTCAGTTTTCTTGTCCTTTAAAAACACACTGAGGGGCCTTTCTAAAGGTTTATCACCACAAGTTACTTATTTTTCAGAGTTGTCATTTAAAAAACAGATTAAAAAAACAACTATGTGTCCACATTCATGAGATCGGAACAAAATCTCTCTCAGACAGTCAAATTTTTCTTTGCTGAGACAGGGTCTTAAAACTCTCACCCATGCTGGCCTGTCAATCCTTATGTGGCCAAGGCTGGTTTCGAACTTGTGGTACTCTGTCTGCCTCAGTTTCCCCAACGCTGGGATTACAGGTGTGGTCCACTACTCCTGGCTAAACATATGATATTTGAGTGATGATATTTTACTGTAACAAAGTTTTGTTTTTGAAAAAAATCTCCCTATGGTCATCTATGTACAATCCATAAAATCCCTGATACTTTATGAACACATCTCATGTCATGCTATCTCGACAATAAGTACATTGTCTGTGGATGTTCCTGCAACCAAAGGAATGTGCATATGAAAGTTTAAAAGGGAATGTTCACTTGATGGGTGGACAACATCAAATAATGGAAAATCTCCATGACCACAACACAACAAAATATGTTTAAAAAACACTGAGATCTTAACAAGCAGCCTGCTGGGGCCACCACATCTGTCATGCACGAGGCTCCCTCTTCTGGGTTTTCTGTGAGAAGTCTTCAAAGTCCACTGTATCACTTCCTCACCAAAAATAAGACTTTATGAAACCTCAACCCAGAACTGAGGTTTTGAACTCCGGTGAGACAGGAGTGCTGTTGTAGCTGTAGTTGCCTTTGGTCCTCAGCCAGTGGGGACCAGGCTTGTTTTTCTGATGCATTGTCAGATGAGAAATTCCTCAGAATCCAGGATCTTCAATAGTAAAGTTTTGGCAAAAGCAAAACAGAAACAAGACAGTAACAACAAAACCATCGGGTGGCCTTTCGAAGGCCAGGCAGTGAGAACTGGTGGGGAAGGTCTAGAGCACTGTTTGTTGGATGGGGGTTATGGCCTCCTGTCCATCATGTGTCCATCTCGCCATCAGCGTTGTCTTGGGACGACAACAGAGAAGGATATGGAGCAACACATTTTACATTCACATAAGTAGTGTTCACATGGACGTAGTGCTCCCCGATGAACGTGGAGAAGATTGAGGATATCCTGGAGACCAGTTCAGAAAAAGATGGGCGCATTTCAGCTTTGGGGTGCCAGCATTTTAGCATCACCTCATACCTGTTTCAGAAAGAAATGCCGTGAGAGACACAGTTTCAAGTGCATTTGTAAATGTCACGAATTTCAGACACAATGGAGGACCCCACCGAGACTCTTACTTACAAGGCATCTGGGCAGTATTCCGGTTGCAAGAGTCTTCTGCCTTGTAACAAGTAGATGGTGATATCAAATGTGTTCACATCCGGATAGGGAGGGGCTCCTCGGGTCATGAGCTCCCAGAGAAGCACACCAAAGGACCACTAAAAAAAAAAAAAAAAAACAAGACCGAAAGAAGCCAGGTGAGAGGAGTGTAACCACACAGCTACGGAGGGAAAAGCAGTAGGGCTCCGTAATCAATCCTGGCTTGACATATTTAACGCCATTGCTGTTTACCGCAAAAATTTCCCTAAAGACGACTAGTAAGTGCTGTACATTTCATGGCCTGTTTAAACCAGAACGAGATGAGATAAACATTACAAGTAATCAAGAGTCTCCAGAAAAAAAGATGTGAAGTCTACATGATGATTTAATCTGTGGGTAGTGGAGTAGATTTTTGAGTTCTTTCTCGTAGGGTTAAAGTATCAACATGTTCCTACCTTCTCCTTCAATAGTTTTCTCAGAACTTTGGATTTTTATAAATAAAGGTGGCCTCCCAGAAATTAAAAAAATGAATAAATATTTTGTTTATGTATGCTTGCATACCCGTGTGAGCTAATGTGTACCACATGGATGCAGATGCCCATAGAGGCCGGAGGGTATCAGATCCCCTGGAACTATTATAGGTGGTCGTGAGCTGTCTGATATGGGTGTTCAGAACAGAACCCAAGTCCTCTGCAAGAGGAGTCAGTGCTCCTTACTGCTGCTGAGCCATCCCCAGTTTTAGTGATCCAAGCCTCTTCTGGCCTCTGTGGACACTAGGCATGCATATGGTATACAGGCACACACGTAGGCAAAACACCAAACTCAAAGACAATTAAAGAGACAGGAAATGTAACTGAATCTAAGGACAGCGTTCTTATCTTTAGTACCACAAAATGATGGGCGGGCATGGAAGTCTCTCTGCAATCCTAAAGCCTGCGAGGTGGAGACAGGGAATCCCTGGGACAAACTAGCTAGTTAGACTAGCTAAACAGAGTGTTCCAGGCTCTGCAAGAGGCTCTGCTTCAGTAAATCCAAGGGAGAAAGACTGAAGAAAACATCAAGTGTCAACATCAGGCCTCCATAAGCAGCTCTCTTGTGCACATACACACACACACACGAACACACAAACATACATACGTGAGAACACATGTTCAAATAGGTACACACATCAAACACACACAACACACAAACACACACACATGTGAGAATACATGTTCAAATAGGCACACACATCAAACACATACACACACACACCCCAAAGGGAAAATGTAACCATATCTAAATGCTAATGTTAAAAGAAAAGGTCTAAATTAGTGTAAGCAAAAATCTGTATTAGAAGCATAACTAATCAAATTGCTAGGCAACAAAGTTCTCTACTGAAAACTAATTTCAATAAACCCGAAAATGCTGAATTGCCAGATTAATGCGAAACAGTTACATCAGTGTTTTATGGGGAGACCAGAGATGCAAGGCGGGGTTAAGGGAATTCTAAGAATTCCCCAACATATGTGAATTCACACCAGCATAAACATTTAAAGAGCTCTCGACTCTCGGGTCTTGCTGTGTCTACTGAACTTTACAGGCATGCAGAACAGCACAGGTCATGCATGTCACCCCTCTCCCCCAGACATGGACTGAATGTGTCAAGGAGAAAAGTCAGTGTGTGCAAGTCACCCTGTGAAGGGGACTCAGAATACCAGTTCTTGGTAGGCAATGCTTTCAGGCCACTCCTATACAAAAGAGTCAATGGCGGTGGTGGGGAAGAGACAGAATTCTTTAATTAATTAATAAAGAAATAAATAAATTAAAAAAAAGAGTCAATGGGCAGGGCATGAGCCTGGTGTGTGTGTGTTAGAGAAAGAGAATCCATTCCAGAAAGAAGGAGTTTAGAACCGAATATAGCTCCGAATACTTAGCAAAGAGAATAATGTGTGGCTTTGAATCCGGAGACAGAAGGAAAGTGTCCCCCTCCAAGGGCAGCTCTCTAGTTGTTGGAGTTGGCAATGCAGTCACATTAACGGCTCTTTACCTTTGCCCAAGTACAAGAGCCAACCATCCTGCTTTCAAGTGGTGTATTTATTTTTATTTGTGTGTGTTGATGACTCTTGTATGTGCTTTGCATGTTTATACTCCTTTGGAGGCTAGAAGACAGTGTTGGATTCTCTGGAGCTGGATTACAGGCAGTTGTGAGCTGCCCAGTGTGGATACTGGGAATTGAACTTAGGTCTTCTGGAAGGGTGGTAGGTGTTCTTTATAACTGAGTCATCTCTCTAGTCACTACTCCTTTTTTCTTAAACTAAAAGTGTGTGTGTTTTGTGTGTGTGTGAGTGTGTGCAAGTGCACACATGCCATAGCAAGCATGTGGCGGTCAGAGAATAACTCTCAGGAATCAGGTCTCAACTACAACCTTGTGAGATCAGGATGGGGAGCAGACTGAGGTCATCAGGCCTGTGTGCAAGCACCTCTACCTACCAAACTCCCTTGCCAGCCCTTAAGAGCTCCCCTGTCCCTCTTTCGTAGGAATGGGGATACTGTCTCACATTGTAGCCCAATTTGGTTTTGAATTGGCAGTAGTCTTCCCACCTCTGCTTCCTGATAGTTGGGTTATAAATATGAGCCATCTTATTTGATTCAAGAATCATTAAGATCATTGGATGCTTTGATTAAAGTGGAGAATATGACCTACCCAAGGAGGGAGCTAGGTAATTTCACTGTCAACTCAATCTCTCAAGATCAAAGTTTTCATGCAAATCTTATTCTTGCAAGTTATGGTGTCAATGCTTAAGCTCTAGACTTTGAGTTAAAATTTAAGTCCAGGGAACAGGAACCTATTGACCTTTGATCTTGTGCAAGGAGGTTACTGTCCAAGCTACTAGATAGGTCCCAGACTGACAAACAGTGCTCACAGCATTGTGCAATCAGAACATGACTGTAAGATAGACTGATGATAGAAAAGAGGTACAACCGTGGTGAAAAGTCAAAGGGCACCCACAAAGATATGGGAAGAGTGAAGGAAAACGGGTCCCATGGAACTGGCAACATTTGTCTCAGGGGTTCATGACATCAGACTTCTGGATGGGGTGGTGCAGCAGCAAGAGTATATGCATGAAGCTGGGGATGGTGGCAGACATCTCCAATCCTGGATGCAGGAAGCTGGGGCAGAATAATAATGGGCTCAAGGCCAGTGTTAACTGCTAGAGACCCTGTTTCGAGCCCCCTATCTTCCCCCCCCCAAAAAGCCCCAGATATTTGTTTTATTAAATTTCTATACTGGAAGTCACATTGCTGGCTCTGTGGAGTAGGGGATGTGAGTGAAGGTTAAGATAGGACAGGAAGGTTTTCAATGATGAAGATGTGCTAAACTGGAACTGAGGCGACAAGACTGATCTGTGTGCCTGGAGACTGTGACCACAAAAATGCTTAAGGCTAAAGGAGAATCTTGGCGTTGGTGCTGTAGCTCAGTTGGCAGAGCCCTTTTCTAGCATGCATGAAGCCCCGGGTTCCACTCCCAGCATATATGAAATCAGGCATGGTGGAGTATGCCTATAATTCTAGCACCCAGGGGTGGAAGCAAGAGAATCAGAAGTTCAAGGTCATCTTCATCTCTATTGCGAGTTTGAGACTAGCCTGGGAAACGTGAATGAGATCCTGTCCAAGGGTGGGGTGGGGTTGAAGCTGGGGAAGCTGGCTCACAAATCCTCAAATGGAGGACTCTGAATAAGAACAGGGAAGGGTACTTCAGGATAAGAGTCATGGAAGCCTGTGGAGCTTGACTGCAAGTTGATGGCGGAAGAGTGTCTGTCATATAGTATAGCACGTGTTAGCATCATCTCCTCCCCAAATTATTACTTTTTTTAATCCTTAGAATGGGATTTGATCCTTACAATGGCAATAACCTTTATAGTTGCTGTACGGTCAAGGAAGTCAGAGTTGTAAGAGGCCATCAGACCCAGGATCCAAAATGGAGAGGGAGTAGAATGGAGAAGAGAGATTCTTAAGCAAAATAGACCTTAAGCAAGGGCATCAGAAGGAAGTTGGAGAATTCAAGGAACAGGAGTTAGAGGTCAGAGCTTACATAAAAGCACTGTACTAGACTACAACAAAAACACTTGTCTGAAGGCACACCTATACCCGGAAGACAGACACGACTCAAACAACTCAAAATAAAAGGGGGTAAGGCTTGATTAGACACGTCACCAAAAAAGATGCAAGGATGACGCCAGGCACACGAATATGCTCAATACTGGTATTCATCAGAGAAATTCAGATAAAAAAGGAAACACAACTTTACTAGATTGACTTAACCTCCCCAAATGTGACAATGCCTAGCGCAGGCAGGTGAGGATGCTGAGTGGCTGGAACCCACTGAGATCACCAGTGGGGAAATGAAATCAAGCAGCCACTCTCTAAAACATTTGCACTTTCTTACAAACTTGAATATGTAGGAGTACTACTCCTAAATATCTAAAACAAACAAATATACTCACACAAAACTTTTTAGCAAGTGCATTGGCAATTATAATTATGTGTTGGTACCTGCCTAAACATATAATGCTTCAGATGATGAGTGAACAGATTAAACTTAGTATATCTATACAATAATCCACTACTCAGAAGGACAAACTACTTTCTATAGAATATAGTACTGAAAAAAAGAGAAAGAAAATAGAACTACTGGATGGTTCATAAATCTCCACTTCTGGGTATATTTCTAGCACAACTAAAAAGATAAAACAACTGGTTTACTGCAGTTTGTTGTAGCATGACTCACAGCAGTCAAGAGGGGTAAGAAACCCAAATGTCTACTAATAGACTGTTCTATTATATGCACAATAGAATTTCACTCAGTTTGAGAAAAGAAAGAAGCCTTTGTCATATGCTACAGTGTGGCTAAACCTTGAGAACATCACATTAAGTGAAACAAGGCCAGTCAATAAAAGGACAAATGTTTTATAACTTTGCTTCTAGGAGGTATTTTGTTTTAAAGACAAAGGTAGAAGGGTAACCAGGAGCTGGAAGAAAATGAAAAGGAAAATTTTTGTTCAGTTAACAATGTTTCGGTTTTGATGGGAGAAAAAAGTTCTCGAGATCTGTCATATCAAAGGTGTCACAGTTAACACTACTGCAGTAGATGCTTAAATGTGGATAAAATGGTAAATTTCATGTGTTTTTAACCCAGTAAAAAATAAACCTGAATGTTGATCTGACCCATCAAAACTACCAATAGAGCAATATGTATGTTCTCAATGCCTTGTTCTGAGTGAAGTTGGCATTCTCCGAAGGCTACTGATTATGATTCTGTATACATAACACTCCAGGAAAAAATACTGTAGAGACAAGTTAGTGATTCCCAGGTCCTGGGAGAGGCCAACTATAAAATGGCACAAGAACATTTGTAGGTGACAGACTGTTCTCTACCCAGATTGTGGTGGCAGCGGTGACACAATTATCTCCATTTGTCAAAACTTGAAGACCTAAGAAGGGCCACAGAAAAGAATGTGTGGTAGATACTTGCAAAATGGTAATATCATTGATAGAAACTGAGTTGAAGACTTGCCAGAGGAGGAAAGAATTTAATTTTGAGTATCAGAAAGTCCTGATGCTGATGATGACCTCCAGGCAGGGTCGACAGAATAATCTCAACGCCGAGGGCATTTGATCCCTGAGATGATCCTGAGGGAAAGCTACATACAGGAGGAGCGTGAAGGAAGACAGGAAGGAAGAATAAAGACAGTAAGAAATAAAGATGCTACAACCAAGAAGCAGGAAGAAAACCAGGAGGTGCAGTGTCTAGAAACCAAGGGAAGTGGGCACTCCGAGGAAGGGCTGAGTGACCCTGGGTAATATCTTCTGAGAGAGGGCCAAGAAAAGCCTGCGCCTGATCAAGTGAGAACGCAGACTTTAGTGATGCGTAAAATGAGAGCCATTGGATGGTGCAGGCTGGGCTTGAGTAATCTCATGGGAACTGTCTTCGAGCTCACTCGAATGCACATTAGAGTATTTGGTGAGGCCAAATTCTACCTGGTCATTGGCTAAAAACAGAGCCTGTCGATACACAGGCAAGTGTTTGCTTGTTGGACTCCACATACGTTCAACTTACTTCATGCTTTTGGAAACGTCCATGTCGACGTTCCAAACTATATGTTGCCTTTGAGGTGAAACCCTACTCAGATTATTCTACGCAATCAGCATTTGTTTATCAAAGCCGCATTGCATGTGGCCTGCATGTCACAGTATCCTAGTGTCTTTCAGGGATGGGGGAGAAACCGTGTTAATACTGTGGCCTACCTGTCACAATATCATAGTGTCTTTCAGGGAGAGGGGGAGAAACTGCGCTGATACTCCGCAGTTTCTTTTAAAGTTTTAGTTTTTTTTGTGGTCTTTGGGAGAGGCCTTTTCTTGATGATGTCTACTTATAGATTTTAGAATTCCCTGATTATCAGGATTTAGTCAATGATACTGGGAAAATTCAGCTGGGTTATCGATACCATTGCCATTCGATTTTAGCTCAGTTGGAACCCCAGAAAGTTCCCTCATGCTCACTTGTCATCAGCCTCCACCCCCATTTTCAGCCACAGGCAACCGATGATCTCCTCTATTTATATTTCTACTGCTTTCTAGAAATGTCCTACACATGAAGTCATTGAACTTTTTATCTTTCAAGTCTGCGTTCCTTCACTTGACATAATTTTGGGAGTTTGATCTGCAAGCAGCATGTCAGCCATTCCTGTATACTGCCAAATGGTGTTGTATTATATAGGCGTATCACTCTGTGTGTGTGTTGGGGGGGTTCTTATGTGGGTATGTGTGTACATATGTGAGTTCATGTGCATATGTGTGGAGCACAGAGGCCAAGGTCTATGCTGGGTATTTTCCTTCACTCTTCTACACCTTATTTTTATTTTACATGTTTGGGTATTTTGCCCGCATTTATGCATATATCAAGTCTGTATTCCTGGTGCCCACAGAGGCCAGAAGAAGGTGGTGGACCCCCTGAAACTAGATTGACAGAAGGTTGTTAGCTGTTATATGGATACTGATAACTGGCTAAGCCACCTCTCTAAGCCCCATCACCCTCAGATTTTTGAGGCAGGAATTTTCACTGAACCTGGAGCACACCAACCTGAGTAGACTAGGCTGACGGCAAGTCCCAGGGATCTTCTCCATCCCTGGCTCCTCAGGGCTGGAACTGCAGGTGTGTACTGCCTTGCCCAGCTTTTATGTGGGTGTTAGGAACTAAGCAGGTTCTCAAGCCCGCACAACAAGGGCTTTACTGTCTGGGGCATCTCCCCAGCACAAAATCCATCGCATTTCACTTAGCCATCCTTCAGGTGATGAATATTAGGGATGTTTCTAATTTGGAGCTATTATAAATAATCCTACTGCAGCCATTCATACATATCTCTGTGTGGGCAGGTTTTCTCTTCACGTGCTTATTAGCTAGTTAGTCACACATGTGTCTGGTGTAATGCCCATCCAGATACTGTGTCTATTTTTAAAACTGTGCTCTTTCATCTTGTCTCCTTGCTATTGACTTGTTAACACTGGCTCTCTCTTGTGTAGGTTTACTGGCAGTCACATCTGAATGAACGACATGTTCTCTAAGGATAGCTAAGCTCTCTCTTCAGGCATCCACCGTTGTTCCAGCATCTCTAGCATCCGTTTCTTTACAGTCTTTCGGTGTCAAAATCTCAGGCGTTAACTTCTACCATGCGCTACCACATTCTCCTCCTCTATAGATCTTGTGTTGCCAGAATTCTCCTTACACTGCCATGACTTGGGACATACATATTGATAACGAACTGCTAGTCACCTCACGTTACTGTCAATGCTTCCTCTTCCTTAGAGGATCAGAAACTAGATGACCACTGAGTCCACCCCCTCCTCTAGCTGACAATGTAGTGAGCTATTTCTCACTAGTACCATCAGTCCCTGTCTCCTGTCGTCTGTCAGCAGCTACCAGCCTTCTCTTTTGAAGGTCACATCCTGCGGGAACATTTCCCGGATGTCTTGTGTAGTGGCAGCACAGATTTATCGTTGTATCCTTAAGGGTAAGACTTTAGATGTTTTTCTGCCTAAACGTCACACTCGTCCTGACTTGCTGCGTGTGAGTAGAACAGCGAGCACACTCTGGGTTTCACGCAGCGCTCACGCTCTGTGCGTGCCCGAGACTTTCAAACCACTCAGATCCAAAGAGGCCAAAGCCAAGGCCCTTTTGCTCCAGAGAGAAGCAGTGAACTTGCTTCCCAACCCCATATCTCTTTTGATGTTTTTTCTTCCTCTGGCTTCTGTGTTAGTCTCTCCTTTGTGGTCTTCATTTTCTCTGCCTCTCTCCTCAATTTTGTGTGTTGATTCTTTCAAATAATTTCTTTTGGACTCTCATAAAAATATTAGTAGCCTAGATTTCTGTGTGTGATGATGTTTGGAGATGGGACCTCTGAGAGGTTATTAGGGTTATGCACATAGCTCAGTGTGGTGCTACGCTCTACAAATATTTTCTCTTTCTTTCTTTCTTTCTTTCTTTCTTTCTTTCTTTCTTTCTTTTTCTTTTTTTTTTATTTTTCGAGACAGGGTTTCTCCGTAGCTTTTGATTCCTGTCGTGGAACTAGCTCTTGTAGACCAGGCTGGTCTCAAACTCACAGAGATCCACCTGCCTCTGCCTCCTGAGTGCTGGGATTAAAGGCGTGCGCCACCACCACCCGGCTACAAATATTTTCGAATAAACAAGATAATTTATGAATAAGTTGGGTACCTACTGGACGGTCAACTCCAGTTCTATAAATGAAGATACCCTGCAAGTAGTGGTGTTGAATTTTTATTGTTGTTGGTTTTTTGTTTTTGTTTATTTTTTTAGACAGTGTTTCTCTGTCAAACAGGTCTGGCTATCCTGGAACTCACTTTGTGGACCAGGCTGACCTTGAATTCATAGAGATCTGTCTGCCTCTGCCTCCTGAGTGCTGGGATTAAAGGTGTGCGCCAACACTGCCTGGAGAATTTTTAAAAAAATTATGTTACCACAGAACTATGGAAATGAAAGTCAAGGAAGAGAAATTTAGGGATGGCGAATACATTACCACGTCTGATTTGGTGGTAAACTTCTGCGTTTGCAGGCTCTCTAAGGCCATCCACTTCACTGGCAGCTTGGCCCCTGTCTTGTTGTGAACACTATAGTACTCTTTGTCGTACACGTCTCTGGCAAGACCGAAGTCGGCAACCTTGACGGTGAACTTTTCATCCAACCTACAGCAGAAAAATCAATTACGGACTGAAGTAGAATAATTTACAACAGTGCTGAATGTCTATAGATTTCAGAAAGGTGGCTTCGGTATTAGAGATCTACAATTTCCTCTGGCCTATTGACTAACACTAAATTACGGTGGATCTCCTCAGTAAAAAAGGTTGACATTTACCATACAGATTCCACCGGCCAGAGAGCGATATCATGAATGACATGGCATTTTGCTCTAATGTAGGTCTGGGGAAAAGGGAAAACTGCCTTCCACCTAGCTTTCCATGGCTGCAACATAACTAGGGCATCAGGCTACCCAATGCAGTCCCCCGCATCACTAGTCTTCCCTGGTCATCTCACCGACAATACGTTCCTTGGAATGAACAGGCCATGGTACTGCTACTTGGCCCTCTTTTGTTCTCAAACACGCTAGCGAGCACATACAACTCCTATGTGCCATCAGTGAGGCAATGAGACAGAAGGCTAAGTGCCTAACGAAGCTGTCATGTTAAAAAACCAAACAAACAAAAAAAGTCTTCTGCTATCTAAAACTGTGCAGCCCTTGTTTAATGCAGTTCTATGATGTTCCCCTGACCGAAATCTAGGTAGAAAATTAATAGCATAGCTTTCTCATTCACACGTACCAGGAGCCATGAATCAGCGCTCTGCAAGGCAAAGCAGAGATCCAATTATAAACTGTTGACTGTTGTTGTTACACAGCCAGGCAGCCAGACACAAATAAAAGTTCTTTGTATATTCGTCTCCAAATACCATCTTTGGTAAGGCGTCTGCAGGCTGGCTGCAAGTCTGCTGCTGGGAGCTGCACTGCCTTGGTATTCCTGTTACCAGTTTTTCTTTTTCGCTGTCTAAGGCTGGAGATCAAATTCCCTCTCCCCATCGCTAATACAGTGTGAAACCACAACACTGGAGACTGCTGGTGGGAAGCGCCCAGGAAGGCTGAAGGAAGGAGCAGCTGCTGGAGAGCCCCCGTGGAGCAACCTTTTAAATGCTTTGTTTGATAAAACTAAAAACCTCTCCCACATCCCCAGCAGGGGCTTACACATCTACTCAAAATCGTCAAGGATATTCAGACTTTGCTCCAGAGAGAAAAGGAACATCCTTACTAGCACTGAGTAGTGAGAAACAAACACTTCATTTGTACTTTGTGCATGGTGATATTTTCATACTTACATGCAGTTTCTCGCAGCTAAGTCTCTGTGGACAAACTTTTTGCTGGCAAGATATTTCATGCCTTTGGCTACTTGGAGACCAAATCCTATAAGATCTTTGACAGTTGGGTTCTGCAATCAAAGAGAGTTGGGAAAGCATAAACTAAGCACTCGATGTCCTAACAGTGTTCTGAGAATACTGTAATGTTTATATGACTTATCTTGTCTCAAATAATAACTCATGCTCCATGGAGAGGCATAACTATTTGTTAACTAGTACTGTATACAAAGTGTGAGACTAGGTTTTTTTTTTTAAATAAAGATATTTTGTTATTTCATACACACTCTGTTTGGAAGGTGTTACAGGTTCTGCTTTCCGGGTGGGAAAATGCAGATGTTTCAAAATGTAGGTTTTATTATTCAGCGTGTGTGATGAGACAAATTGATCAGGAGGCAGCTCCCGTTGAAATGATAGTTTGCTTCTCAGTGCAGATAGTTCACTACCTGCAAAAGGCCGTCTCTGCTTCAGCAGCCATCATGGAGCTTGTGAGCATAAGATTCCAACAGGAACTCAGACTGAAGGCTGAAGTTCCTGTTATACACACAGCCCGAGGGCAGGCCACATCTTGTGGCTTAGACATCTCCTCAAGACATATGTGTGAGGGGCCAGTAGCCACTCTCTGGGTTTTGAGAGGCCAGCTCCGATTCTGGAATGGACAGTAGGGCATCTCTCCCACATCCTGAAAGAACAGTGCTGCCGAGATGGTAGCTCATCTAAACTGTCAGCCGCATCAGAGAGAGGAGAGTTCAAGTGAGACCTTTACAATGTCCGTTTCACTACCTGCAAAGAACTGGCAGTCTGGGGTGCTCTATTCTTTTGGATGAACAGAAAGTAACTCTTTATAGTCCCAGGGCTCATTTGGCTTAGTGTTTATAAAGTCATTTTTGATGAAGAGCAAAGCTACTTGGTTGACTCCCACAGGGACCTGGGCAGCAAGGCCAAGCCTGTGGCTATGACGTCAGCTCAGTTCTTGGAGCTCTTCAGTCCATGCGCCTCACCCTGGACCCCAAAGCTTGCTCAACGTTATGGCCCAGTTAAAGGGTCATAAAGAAAATTCATGGCCACATGGGCCTTGGTTCTCTTTTGCAACTTTGAGCTCACTTATTCAAGTAACATTTACTAAGAGCCTATGTGCTGAGCCCTGGAGCCACAGGAGTGAGCAAAATGCACAAAACTCCTACCCCGTGAGCTAGTGTATATGAACACACATATTTACACTGATGATTTGTTCATTGTCTAGTTCAACACCATTCAATATAATATAAAGTATTATACACCCATACTTTAAATAAAAATAGATGAAACATACCATAATATATTTTAACCCAAATTTTCTAAAATATTATTTCAATATGTGATCAATATAAGGATTATTAATGACATATTCCTCCTTCCAAGGCAGCATGTAGCTCTGTAGCCTAGGCTGCATTGGCAAGCAACTTTTTATGAGACTCAAACGCTTGTGTTGGGGATGAGATGAGGGTTCAGTGGGTAAAGTGCTTGCTTCACAAGCAGGAGAACCTGAGTTCAGATCCCAGCACCTATGTAAAAGCCAGGTGCATCTGTAACCCAGAGCAGGGAGCAGAGACAGGCAGATCCTTGGGGCTCACTAACCTGCTGATTTAGACAAAATGGTGAACTCTAGGTTCGGTGAGAGACCCTTGTCTCAAAACCTAAGGTAGAGAAAGAATTGAGGGAGACACGCAATGCCAGTCTTTGGCCTGTTTATGTGTCTCCATAGCTGCATATGCATACACTAAAACACACCAAATAAACAAAGAAACACGTGAACAAACAAACAAATGGGCTGGAAAGAGGGCTCAGTGATGAGCATTTGCTGCTCTTGCAGAGGACCTGGATTTGTTTCTCAGCACGCACATGGTGGCGGACTCATAACTGTCTGTAATGATAGTTCCAGGAGATATGATGTCCTCTTAGAGTACTAGGTATCAGGGATACATATAGGTAAACACATGCATAAAATAAAGATAAAATCTTAAAAAAGGAAGGAAAGCCAAGTGTGGTGTCATGTGACCTGCAATGTCGGTACTCAAGAGGCTGAGGGAGGTGGACTGCAGAGAATGTGAGACTAGCCTGGGCTACAGAGTAAGTACCAGGTTAGCCTGAAGTATAGCAAATCCTATCTCATCTGCCAAAATTGAAACAATATATTTAAGGAGTAGCTGGCTGACATTGGTTTGTCAATTCATAAACTTAGCAGAGTACTTACATGAGTCTCGTTCCTAATGAAATTTCGAAGATCTCCATGTTTCATATATGGTAGAACCACTAGTGGGGACCCTTCACTCCGGAGGCAGATCCCCAAGAGTGAGAGAACATTGGGGTGACTGAAGTCTTTCATGATGATTCCCTCAGTCAGAAACTGGGAGACTTCGCCTATATCTGTGATTCCTGTGGAATGCAGCGTCGAGACATTAGCTTCCCTACAGGACAACGGAAACCTTTTCAACTTTAGATAGCAAACACAAGGAAGTGTGAGGACAAGCTGGTGACACCTCATCCGGATGCTTCAACCTCAGGGTGCTCTTTCTACAACATGTCTGAGAGATCGGGGTCCTGGGCAGAAAGCTTTTTTTCTTTTCTTTTCTTTTCTTTTCTTTTCTTTTCTTTTCTTTTCTTTTTTTTTTTAACTTTCCTTACCTATCTGAGGATCCTACAACTAAGAACTGATTAACAACACAACAGCATAATGTCTACTTTGAAACACTTTATTATTATTATTGTGATGATGATGATGTGTGTGTGTGTGTGTGTATGTGAGAGAGAGAGAGAGAGAGAGAGAGAGAGAGACAGAGAGAGAGAGAGAGAGAGAGAGAGAGAGAGAGAGAGAGAGAGAGAGAGAGAATAGTGTCCTCAGAGGCCAGAAGCGGGTATTGGATCCCTTGTCCCTTGGGAGTTAGAGATGACTGTGTGTCACCCATGGTGAATTGGTGAATGCAAGGAGCAAAGCCCGAGTCCTCTAGAAGAACAGGAAGTTCTCTTAACTGCTAAGCCATTTCTCTAGCCCTTCACAACACTTAAAATCAGCGTTTTAGGCATCGGAGCCTTCAGAAATGGAGATCTGAGTGTCAAGGGGAATCAATTCTTTTATTCTTGGATTTGATGAAAAATTGAGAGTTGTGAAAAACATGAGTGGACTGAAGTCCATGACCTAATGGATGATAAGGGAAGCCAGCCAGGCTTGTCTGCAATGCTATTTCCTCTTTGTTACCCGTCCCTTCTTCCTGGGTGTAAGAAGGACCCCTGCTAGAACGAGGGTCTTATGAGTGGTGATCAGGCAATATAGGTCAGGGAAAATGTTGTGACCACTCAGCTCAAAACAGGAAGGAGGGGAGGCTCTGAATACAATTTCAAGGTATTATGCCTGGGTTTGGAGGAGGGGGATTTTAGTTTCTATGCTGCCTTAGTGGATCAAAGTCCTAATTTTTAAGGCCTGCTTTGAGAAAAAAAAAAAAAAAAAACAAAGGAGACCTGGGGTCAAGAGGCCAGAGAAGGTTAGGGAGAGGCCTGTCAAATGCTCCTTAGTTCAAGATCTCAGCGAACCAAAGCCCCATATCGTAGGATATCGTTTTCTGAGTCTCCACAGCGCCACACTGCACAGTGCCATCAAGGCACTGCTGGCAGCCTCTTTTGTAAAACAGAGTCCAGGGAACAACTGGTCTCATGTAGGAGCGTAGAATGTCTTATACAGACACAAAACAAAGATGCCACACTTCCATCTGGATAGCATCTGGGGCATAAGCTGTCGAGTGCTTTGTCTCTGGTTCCATAGTCTTTGGCTTCATGGACCATGTGGTGTCTGCTTCAAACACTTAACTCTACTGTTGAACCATGAAAGTAGTTATAGACAGCAAACGCCTGGGTCTCAGTAAACTTTACCCATGAAAGCAGCTTCGTGGCCATAGTTCAATGATTAGTGATTTATTGAGGATCAATCACCACATGGCATACGTAAGTAGCTGCCCCCCTTTTTGTACTGAGGATTGAACTGAACCCTGAATATGAAGGTGCCCCACTACCAAACTATGTATTTTGTAAGTAAGTGGTCTGTGTGTATTTGTGTGCATACAGGGTATTTATTCATCTCTCTCTGTGTGTGTGTGTGTGTAGACCCAAGAATGACATCCATTGTCCTGCTGCACTGCTCTCGGCACCATTCTTTAAGACAGGGTCCCTCAGGGTCCCTCACTGAATCTGGATGGCCATCAAGCCCCAGTGATGCTCCCCGCCATATTGGGGTTACAAGCATATTCGGCCAATCTCGACTTTTTATGTGATCTGAACAGCGGTCCTTATGCTTAAGAAGCAGTCGCGGTTACTCACTGAGCTCTCTCCCCAGCCTCTAAATAGTCAGTTTTTAGCACAGCACTTTCTAATCAGTTCTAGAAAGACCTACTGAGGAAACGAGAGCTCACAAGTGAAGAGTTAACAGTATTAACATACATCTCAAGAGTGTCTCTTCGGTGTTCATTCTGAGACCCGGAAAAGATGGCGGAGTTCTATGTGGACTGACAACAGCCATCGCATAGCGATGACAGGAAGATTTCCCGGGGTTAGGACTGTTCTCAGTGAAAAGGGCAGCACTTCTTTCCCCTGAGGTCAGTTTATTGGTCAGTATATGTCATCTACCACAGTCTGCTACTAGATTCCACGCGGACTGTCCCTTTAGTTACCTTGGGATCAGATAGCCAACAAAATGAACCGTACAGAACGATGCTCACCATGGAGATTAGGTTCACAATGGAAAGGGCAGCAGTGATTCTGGTATGAGAGTACCTTGCATGGAATCCTATCATTTACACATTTCGAGATGATTAGTTCTAACACAAACCTGTAATACGGTTGGCTCACAGTTTTCAGGTTGCTTACAATTCTAAAGCAGAAAGTCACAGAGGAGAAGAGCAAGCATGCGAGGTTTGTCGACAAGGGTGGAGCCAGGAGTCCCCTCATAGGTTGTACAACCTAGCAAGTTTGGGCTGCCATGATGTCTCTGCATCAGTAAAGACTAAGCTGATGTTTAAAAGCATGCCTTGGTTTTTAAAGAAAGTGTGCACTTCACCTTAAGAGTTTTCTCAGTAACAGGCACAATTTTTAAGAAATTCTGCATCATGAACAGAGGGCAGGTTGCATTTCCTTAGGAAACTTATTTCTGTGGAACACCTCATTCCCTAAACACGTGGATAAATGAGGAATTACCACACTGAGGATTTTTCAATTTCCTGTCAGTACATCTCTCTCCAGTTTGTATTACTTCAGCTTTTAATCTTTTTTTTTTTTTAAATGGAAGTTGTGGTTAAAAAGTAATTATGGCAGTGTCTCTGGGCAAAATGAGTCATTACTATGGTATGTGCCAACGTGCTTCCAATAGTTTCCACAAATGTCATTTGCAAAACAAATTTTACAAGTTCTAACGTGGCTAAGTGATACTCAGTTCATCCGAGAGACCCACTGCTCCTCCTCCCTTACTTGTTAGTTGTCTGTGGGGTATTTTCGGAGGGACTATCTCAGTAAGTGTTTAGACTAAACAAATTTCCAGGATTAATTCCACAATTTCAACAGTAGATGACTTTTTTCCCCACAAGGGAAAGTGTAAATCAACACTTGATTATACACTGTCAGTTTGTAAACCACAAATGTGCCCGCCACCATTAACTGCAACTTACTATTCAAGGATTTCACAGCACAGTGAATTTTCTTGCCATCATTGTCCAACAGCGTCCCATGATAAACACAGCCAAAATGCCCTATTAAAAAAGAGAACTTTGTTAAAGTTATATGATACTGGCTTATATAATAATTATTTATTAGGACCTTAATCTCCTTCCTCTGTAAGACAAAAGAAGTAACATTTCTGATGACACTTTTATTAACAATGTCACTTTGTGCGGTACATGTGTTTGGATATAAATAGAGATGCAATACATTTCTTTCCACGGTATAAGTAATATGATTATTTAACATATGGCAATATGTTTTTTTAAAGGGTAATCTATTAAAACATTGAATCATTGTGGTATCACCGAACAGAATAATAGCTTCTGCATGAAAGAGGTTGATTATTTTTAAGGACCAAATACTATTTAAGAAAACATGTAAATAATTTTATCCACTTGAATAAACATAAAATAAGGCCTTTACATTCTAATAAATGATTATAAATTAGGTGTTCTAGAGCACGGATTTCCCCTGTTAGTCACTGGTTAATATGTAAGTTGGGCTGGCAGGAATCAAGAGGCAGTTGCCTAAATGAAGTAGATCCCCTCTGAGTCACCGCATGCCCTTCCCTCTGACTTTACCCACTCACTTCCCCGATAGTAGCCTTTCAACAGCGGCAGTAATTTTTCCCAGAGGTGTCAAATGCCTGATAGCTGTGTAAGTCATTCAATTAATTCATGGAGTCATGCAAGCTGTCCTGAGTGCTCAGTATGTGAGTATCAGGCATGGGGCTACCCATAGGTCACGAAGATGAATACGATAAGCCCATGCTCACGAGTGATCACAATTTCCCTTGAAAAACACATAATAAATACGGAGTAGTTAATATTGATGGCTTCTTAATGACTACGACGTCAGAGAAATAATGACCATGTTAACACCGTCCATGATAAAAAAAAGTTCTGATTTTACAACGCCTGGAGCGAGAAGACAATTAGTGAAGCTGTATACTCCAGCACAGGCACACTTACTGGATTTACAGGCTAGTAATAAAACGCAGATGCACACTTGTGCACAGAGGCCACTTTTCAGGGCGAAGCAACTCACTCACAGCTCAGCTCTGGAGTGTGAGAGGATGCTGCGGAGGACCAGCGCTCACACATGGCCAGTAGCCCTGTCAGTTTCTCCGGCAGAACGCTGACAGATGCCTGTATAGCTTCTTGTAAAGCATTTAGAATAAAAGGGACCAGGAGTCATTCAGTACTAAGTGTAGAGGGATTTTAGAGGAGACTTTACGTCATCGCTTCTGGTTGGTTTGTTTCTCCTGACAAATATTTCCTCCAATAGTGTTTATGCTTGCAGCTATTGATGCTCTGGCTAGCTTATTGCAAACAGTCGTTCTCTGTGTGAAGAAAATTGGAGTGCACTGTGGAGATAATATATGTTGCCTCGGATCAGGGCAGGGCTATAAATTCCCTGCCGCCTGATGCTGTCCAGCAGTGCGCAGGTGTCTCTACACTAGGACTTCATAGACTTTGCTACTGCTCTCATAGAAAAGGTGGGAGGGGCAAAGGAGCGAAGAAATTGGCCTGATTTTTATGAGTAGGTGAGTGGCACTTTCCAGGCAACTGTAGTTAGTGTGAGAAATACGAGGGAGAAATGGGGTTGTTTACTCCCACGTTGGGATGTTATCCAGTAGCTTCCGTGCACAGGAAGGTCTCCTAGGACGTGCTGTAAGTCTGCATTTCTGCAGGACTAAACTCGAACCCCTCATTATCAGTGCTCTGTCAGGGGCCCTTGGCATTGCCTAAGTTCCTAATCTGCAAACCAGGAGATAAAAGACTTCCTGGAAAATTGTATTTAACAGAGAGCTGAGTGGAAACACTTACCTCTTCCTATGACTTCATTGAAATGCACCATCAGGCTACTGGGCCCAATCACTACATGCTGAACTGCCTGGACCAGCTCTGGATTTAGAGCGCTGAGGTCAATGTGGACAGTATTTTGTAGTAATGGGCTGGATAGATCAGAATCTCCGCTCGTGAGGATGGGGGAGAGATCTGTCAGAGGATACTGTACTTGTCTGCACGCTCCATTCTGAGAGGAGTTGGGAAGCTGGTCTGCAAGATAAAGCACATAGGCACAGCTGTGAAACCTCACCCCCTGAAGCAGGCATCAGGGGTGGCAAAGGGGATCACTAAAGTAGCGAAATGTGGATTTTAACATTAAGGAAATCACTGAGTTCAATGAGACCTTTACAAAGGAGTGTCTTGAGAAAAAATGGTAACGAATTAGGAAAAGGTTACATATGCATAGATATCTATATAGAAACACAGTTTATAAAGTGCTTAGGAATGTTCTTTAAAGTAGGCAGTGTTAACTAGGAAAGCTTGTTGGTCCTATTGGTGTCCTTGGGTATTTCTTGTTCGATTAATAGCAAAAAGTTATGCTTGAAGTTCATTTTTAAATGTATTCCACCTTTAAAAATTAGAAGCAGTGTGGAAAAGTGATGGCTTCTAGGGAAAAGAATAAATTTTCCTTAAGGGTGAAGGCCCCAGTTAGGACCATGCTCGACTATATGGCCCCACCCCCAGGAGTATTTTGGCAGCACATATTGGACTATATTAGTTATTAAAAAGAAAAAAGAGGAAATAAAATATGTGTGGTGGTAGGAAGTCAGGGGGAGGAGTGAGGGTAAAATAATCAAAACATATTGTATAAAATTCTTAAAGAATTAATAAAAATATATTAAAAAGAAAAAGAACCAGAAGTAGTAAAAGCGGTTAAGCAATTGCCCAGTGATAAAGAAAATGAAAAAAAATGCTCTCTGAGATGACCACTTATATGGAAATTATTAATATTATGGAGACCTACATGAATTCCTAGACAAGAAAAATGTGTAGCAAAATACATATAATTAGTACAAGCTGAATACCCATTTCAAAAATACTTGGAATCAGAAATTGTTCAGAATTTGAATTTTCTTAGATTTTGAAGTTCTGGCATGGACTTTATTGGTTGGTCATCCCTGATCAATCTGAAATTTGAAATGGAAAATATAAAACTTTTAAACCTGATACTTCAAAGTGTCCTAAGTCTTAAGGGCTGGGGAGATGGTTCAGTAGGTAGGAACACTTGCTTTACATGCAGGAGGATGTGAGTTCAAATATCCCCAGTTCCCACATAAGCAAAATAGCACTGGGGAGCCAAGGCAGGTGGATCCTAAGAGCTTCCAGTCAGGCTGACAAATAAGGAGAGCTCCAGGAACAGTGACAGACCTTGTCCTAAGGGAATAAGGCCAAGGGTGATAAAGAAAGCATGTGACATCTTACTCTGGCCTCCACATGTAGACACAGGGACACACATCTACACACTCACGCGTCAGCAACACACACACACACAGCTCTCATACAGGTTTTTTTAAAAAAATATTTACTTATTTATTATGTATACAATATTCTGTCTGCGTGTATGCCTGTAGGTCAGAAGAGGCACCGCACCAGATCTCATTACAGATGGTTGTGAGCCACCATGTGGTTGCTGGGAATTGAACTCAGGACCTTTGGGAGAACAGGCAATGCTCTTAACCACTGAGCTATCTCTCCAGCCCCTCTCATAGAGTTTTAAAATGATTTTTGATTTAAAAATTTTGGGTTATGCCGTTTCAACATGTATCTATAATTGTATATTGCTGGAAATACAGAGTGCTACATTCTCAGAACCAAGAGCCTTGCACCACAGTGGTAAGTTCTCAGCTTGTGGTAGTGGTCACAGAGTGTTATGGCTACTAAGAGCAGACAGTTCGGACTGTGTTAGTGTGCTATATCACTGTTCATTTGAGGAGATTTGAGCATGGCTGTTTCCCATTAGCCTATCTTTACAACCAAAGCACTGTGAAAACTTCTAGTAAGATT
Organism: Alexandromys fortis; assembly: GCF_014885135.2. NCBI lineage: Eukaryota > Metazoa > Chordata > Mammalia > Rodentia > Cricetidae > Alexandromys > Alexandromys fortis. The sequence goes on from NW_026067933.1 coordinate 8,379,568, forward strand.
TCTTTTGCAAAGGAATGGCACTTTCATGCCAAAGTCAAGGGGCTGTGGCACTGAGTGCTCTTAATCCCAAATGAGACAGAAGCCACTCGCTGCTTTACCCTTCCCAATGGCAACCATCACCCACATCAACGGTGGGACACCAGGATCACAGCATCTGGCTGGCAGGGTGGGTGTGCTTGGGCTCATGTGTGCATGCATGCGTGCATGTGTGTTTGCGCGTGTGAGATGAAGGGAAGGTTAGGTGAGCGGTTCTCCATCACACGATATTGTTTGCTTGCAAACAAAGAAGAGAATCAGAACACAGCAAAGCTGATGATGCCATGTCTAACCCCACTTATGCATGTTTAGTGTTTTCCTCAGTACATCTTTCTGTTAATAATACTTAGCCAGGCAGTAAGTCTCAGACTGCCTCCAGAAATGTTTCGGAGGGGCCTTTAGGGTCATAATAATCAGTAACACAAATAAAAAAAAAATGCAACCTCAATGGAAGGCTCTAGACCATTTAAGAGGCTCCTCCAAAGCTGGTTGGGTAAATAAAAAAAAGGAAGACTCCATTTCCTGGCTGCTTCTTCAATGGCAAGGAATCAGGTTCTCCAACCTTCCCCAGCGATCACACAGGCAAATGGGGCTTCTCTAAACCAGCTCCTTCCTTCTCACTTTCCAGACCTTTGCACCCAGAGAGCAGAGCTGTAAGTTCCCAAGGGCCTAGGGAACAAAGGTCCTCCTGAAGGGAAGTTCTACAGACGGAGCGGAGCCTTTGTTAAATTCAAGTACACAGAGACGCCAATATAGAGCATTCATGTAGACCCAGACTTCTGGGTTTCCATGGGTAAAATTGTCCTCCCCAGCTACAGAAAAAAAGGTCTGCACTTGCTGTGGGACAGGTTTGGATCCTGAAGCCCTACTGATCTTCCCTTTGGGTATCCCTCTTTTGCCCATTTAACTTTTCCTGTCTCCAAGAAGCAGATTCAAAGCAAGCAGGAGGGAGGAGTTTGTTTTCTTAGCCACGGTGACAAATGTTTGGCAAGTGAGGAATGTAGAAGATTAAGAAATCTTACATATATTACACATGCAGGCATGAACACATGCACGCACACACACATGCACACAGTAATAATAATAACAACAATAATAATTTTAAAAGTGAGAAAGCAAGCTGGCTCAGGAGGTAAATGTAATTGCTTACAAGCCTAGTGAGCTAAATTTGGTACCTGGAATCCACGTAAAGGTGGAGGGAGAGAACCATCGCCACAGAACTTTCCTCTGGCCATACACACAGATGTGTGCATAAACACACACACACACACACACGCACACACACACATCACACAATTTAAAGATGAAAAAAACCCTATGTGCGTGCTTGTGTGTGTATATACACTGTGCATGTGTGTGGAGGTCAGAGGTCAGTATTGGGTGTCTTCCTCAATCACTTCCACCTTATTTCCCTAACTGAATTTGCAGCTGCTCAGCCAATGGACTCTTAGGATTGGTGCCCGACAGGTCCAGGTCATGTGACTTTTACGTGAGCTCTGTAGATACAAACTCGGGAGTTCAAGTCCTCTTTCTGGGGCTGCAAACTTTCCATAGGCAGTCATCTCTCCCACTGAGGATAGCTTTTTTAAGAAGCAATTAGTTGCAAACCTCAGTAATCCCAGGTTAGAGCTATTAAACATGGATAAGAAAGACTAATTACATCTAACTTTTAACAGCATGCACTAAGCTTGATTTGTTCACATTCTTAAAGGATTGGATTTCTTTCCAACAGTGACTAGAGTCACTTGGGGCATTGAACAATCTCCAGAGAACCCACCTAAGTCTCAGGAAGGGCAACAAGCGGTGAGAACCTTCGAGAGCTGCCTGTCTCAGTGCTGGTGGCTTTGCCTGATGAGCAGCCTCTGACTCCTCGGTATCCACAACTGTCTGTGACTCACTTTATTTACCCAGTGGTAAATATTCAACAGGGAAATGCTTGCACTTGACTCATGTCCTGGAACTTCTAAAGATAATGGCCCTGATACAATATGAACCTTTTGCTTTGTGCAAGACGAGTTTAAATAAAACAATGTGCAATGCTCTGGCCAACCTGCCCATTCTTTGGGCTGCTGTTTTGCAAAGCAGATGATGTTGATGAATAGCACCACTGGAGGTTTTTCTTGGATAAGACTCAAAATATATTTGGGTCATAGATGGCTGTGGGTAAAAGCCATGCTCATTGAAAAAGCTTCAAAAGCTACTACTAATGGTATAATTCAAAAGTGTTTTTTTCTCCCAAATATAGCATTTTAAATTTATATTTAAATAGAAGTATTTTATAACTATACTCTTCCTGAATGGTTATAGAGAGCGTCTAGATTTTTTTAAGCATTGCCCTGAGAGAAGTGACTGCTCAAATGATTCTAATGGGAATCTGGCTGTGTGTGATCAGAAAGCTGGCAGATGCTAAAATTCCAATATGATACCTGCATGAGTTTGATTTTAAAGTGAAGGCCATGCAATTCTGCATCAAGTTAAGTATTCTTTTGGCAAAGGTCAACCTTTTTTTTTCCTACTTGTATAAAAATGTGAGGAAAAAGCAAAAAGCAAGAACAATGCCATAGTTCAAAGAGGTCTATGTATAGATATTTCTCAGGATAGTAAACTGAATTATACCTTCTGGAAAAGTAGCTCTGTAGTCTACAGACTCATTTGAAACCATCTCTGTAGTTGGACTCACACTTCGGGCACTTACAAGCCTATCCAAATGAGGAGTGTGTACTCTTGCGTCATAGCGAACTAATTCACTGCCCAGATCTTAAAACAGAGAGAGAAAACTTGTTAAAGACTTGGTTATCACAGGTCTCCGCGCCCAGAAGTCACAGGCTATATAAATGTTTACTATACAACCCATATGTCCCCATGGCAATATTAAATATAATTACTGTACTTCTACGGCAGTTTCTTAGACAATACCAAAATATACACCTTTAATATGCTTCCTCTTTCTCAGCCACAGGAAGAGCCCGAGTAATAATAAAAGGATTAGTGATATTGAGACCACACCGACAATCAATCCTGTGAAATTCTGATCTGGTTGAATGATCACTTTTCCAAGGACAGTCGAAGAGATTGCTTGCTTCCACTAGAAAAAAAATGAGAAGGGAAAGTAAGAATTTGGCCAAGCTTGATACAAAATATACTATCTATGTGGAACCAAAGTTCCTCTGTGATCCCATTAGCACCTCATGGTCACCATTCTAGAAGTTGCATTATGACATTCAGAACAAGAAATTCCTCAATTTTGCCCCAGTGTTTGGGTAATTAGGAAATATTGATTAACTGAAGCACAGCTATGATACTTAGATAAACAATAATAGTCTTTGATCTTGAGGAACTAAAGTATATATGAAGGGAAATGGCTAGGTCAACTATTCTAATGATACCACAGAAGTATGAACCAATAAAAAGTAATTATGCCCCATTTGTGGAGGGCGGAGTGCATAGCAGAAAAGATTTCTCATAGGAAGGAAAATCATATTATAATAGGATAATAAAGCCCCGTGTTATCTTTATTTCACTTTGATAATAATCTCGTCAGCATTTCTTCCAGCCCCAGGGCTTTGTGATTTTTTTAAGATTAAAGGTCATTTTGAAATTTCTCCTCTAGTGTCCACATTCAGTCTCAGATTTTGTAATTCTTTTGTACATTTCCATTTCCTAACACTTTCAGAAGACTTCAGAAGCCCCTGAAAACTACTTTTTCTTGGGCAAGCAATATCTGGTATATATAAAGTAAGACATCAATCAGCCATAAAATGGAATGAACTACAAAACACTTGCCAAGTAAAATGAGCCAGATGCCAAAATACAAATATGGTATGATTTGACCTGCATGAAATACCTAGATCAGCAAATTCATAGAGAACGAAAGATTAGAGGTTACATGGGCTGTTGGAGATTAGGGTATGGCATTCTTGTTCACTGGATACATAGCATCTGCTTGGGAAGGTTTTTGAGTTATACAACACTGATCGTTACTCATATGACAAATACAACTCATGTCTCTGAATTGTACATTTAAAATTAATAAAAAGGCAAATTTTATGATATACGTGTGTTACCAATATTTAAAGAAATTAACAATCACGCCATATCTAGTCTATTGAATTGTATACTTCAATTGGCAAATTGTATGGTATGCAAGCTATATCACAATAGAATATTAAAAATAATGAAGGCATATTCTTGTCCTGTGTTGTCTGATTTAGCCGTGTACGTGGAGGAAGATAGTATTCAACAATTGAGTTTCCACCTTCCTCTGCCATGCAGACATATCTCTATCTGCTTTTATGTACAGCGTTCCATGCGCTGGGACCACTGACGCGGGAAGGCCTCTTGGCTGGGTGAAAAGCGGAAGAAGGGGCTCTCTTGCGTTTGTCCTTGTGCCTTCTGAGAATGACAGCCCATGTTGGCAAGAGTATGGGATGGCGGAGAAGTAGTGTTGGTACGACGGCTTCTGAGACTACACTTCTAACCCAGGGGAAAGAGACAGTGTAACAACAACAACAAAAAAAGCCTTCAACATTTCCCAAATCACAGCTAGGAACTGAGGCTGAGCTGATGAGCCAAAGTCAACACACAAATGAGCCTTAATGATTTATTTTAAGCCTCCTGGTGACATAATTGCACTGGCATCCTTATTTACATCATGAAAGGCACGCAGGAACCCCACCTCTATATTTAGCTCGCTGTTCAGTTTCAGCAGGTCGTTGGGGACCGTACATAAAACAGCTTCGGAGTGCCAGTATATGCTCTCGCAGCTCCGATTTCCAACTCTCAGCACTTCACCTTTGACCGCTTCAGGGTCAATATCATTTCCCTGAAAGGGAGAGGGAAAACAAAATGAAACGGTCATTAACACTGCACAGGTCAGCAGGAAGGCTGGCAACTTTAGAAGGCGCACACAAGAACACAGCGAACGTAGATGATCTTTTCCAAGACGTCTGATTTTTAGGGTGCTCATTTTCGGGGCGGGGGGGGGGTTGAGCCGGCTGAAAGGGAGTGTAAGCATTTCAGGACACAACCAAGGCAGGGATGAGAAGATGCGCTATCCCAACAGACTGAATTTTAGAGAAAAGGAAAGGGGATCTTGCTTATGTCCTTATTCTGAAAACTCTCATGCATAATCGTCTTATTACTGACTTCAGGCCCAGTATGGGTGTTTGACGAAAAGAAAGCCGTTTGGAGTTTAGTGGCTAAGCCTGTTGAATTGCTTAACACTGCCTTTTGTAATGATTCACTTTTAGAATCGCACGGAATGCTTTGAAAAATACCAATGCCAAGGTCTCGTCTCCAGAGAGCTAATATAACTGCCCCATCGATACATTCCTTTTGCTGTTTGGCTGGGAAATTCCTTTTCATTCTTCTTGCCTGGTTGAACCCTGTACACAAGTAAATTCATTTCAAAGAAATTCCCTGAAGACGCAATCATTAGGACCCGAGAGCACATTACATTATTTTGAACAATTATATAGTTACTTGAGGACTTTTACACATTACCCGATTTGACATAGTTAACTTGAGTTAGCATCAGGAATGTTTAAAACATCAACATTTTGTTCAAAAGACCAATCATTAGCCTTAGGAAAGAAGTGCAAACATAAATACAATTTTTCATACCAAGACTTAATGAATAGTTATTTATTAGACAGGTTGTTACTTGGAGGAGAGAGCTATCAAAACCTATTACTATTTTTCTTATGGACAAAGAACAGCTCCTAATAGAGACAGCCCAGCCCTGCAACTTTGTTTTCCATACTGAGTATGTCCACCAACTGCTTCCCTTACAGTATCTCATGGAATTTAAGGCGAGAAGGTCAGATATATTTCTAGAAAGAGGAATACCTGAAAGAAGGTGCTTCTTTATATTCCGAGAACCCGTGGAAGAAATGAATGCAGACAAACCTTATCCTTATCATATTTCCAGAAGCACTAGGGGCAATCTATTGATCTGGGTCAGGCACACAGGGTAATTCAACAGAGAAGCACATAAATCTCACGGGTCACTTTGGGGCTTGAAAGGACAACTTGTTGGTTAGGTCTAGGAAGGGCGCAGGCCTTACTCACAGGTTGGAGGGAATTCAGAGAATGACAGAGAGAAGAGATTAAAGAGCTCCAGGGCTTGATTTATGGGAGAAGCACTCACATGTGCCTTGTGGGCTTAGGTAATAGCTAAGGGTGGGGGAAGGGAGGCCCGCAATGCATGTCCCCTCCAGAACTCATTTTTTCAGGCTTAGGATCTCCTAGGATATTACAACAGAAGAATAGAGAGCCGAAAGACTGAATCCTTCTTGATTCATAACCATCAAAGAGCTCGCGATGAGTACTGACTTAAGAGAATATGTTACCACCAGCATTGGATATGAAAACTGCTTTTAGAGTTGAAAACATAGATACAGTAAGAGCAATCCCAGCAGCTGTGACAATAAAAGAGGAACTGATATCAAAGCAGGAAGAATAAAAATAGAGGCGGCTTACTTTTTGTATTTAAAGTAAGTGTAGCTTTATTAAGCCAGGGAAGCGAGGTTTAAAACTTTCATTGTTGATATTGACTAGTTATTAAGTAGAAGAATACATGTGAAGAATCAGCTCAGTTCGGCAGGCATGCAAGTGACAAAATATGATTTCTAATAAAATGGCATGAGTGAGAACTTCATTTCCTTAGGCACAAAGAGCAGCTCAAATGCCAACGATCTCGTTCTAGCCTGTAAAGACTCAGGGGGTATTTGTCATTGCTGATTTATACGAGGGGAGCTAAGCTTCAAGAAGGGTCTAAGCCACAAAGCTAAGCAAATTCTATCTGACACAAAATCTACTTCCCACCCAATGAGTGTTAGCGCCAGGCCCAGTTACTGCAAATATGAAGATGGATAGGAGCTTCTGCCTGCCACGGAGATGCTAAAGCAAAAGCCAGCGACTGCCCATTTGTCCCCAGTGGTGACATTTTGTTTGTGCTATAACAAATAAAGCTTGTCTGTGGGTCAGAGTGTGAGGTGCCACTAGTTAGCCATAGAGGCCAGGCGGTCGCGGCACACACACCTTTAATCCCAGTATTTGGGAGTCACACACCTTTATTCCTAGGACTAGGGAGGTGGCGACAGGGAGGGATATGGCTGGGTGGAGAGAGGAATATAAGGCAAGAGGAGACAGTAGATCAGGGCATTCAGAAGACTTAAAGAGACAGGATACCCTCTTTGGTCTGATCTTTCCATAGAGGTAAGAACTAGTGACTGACGGCTCTGCTTCTCCAAAGACCAGCTAGAAATCACACTACGATCCCCTTACCCCCATTCAGGTTGTGGGATGCCACTCATTCACGACTGTGACAAAACAGAATAGAAAGAAGCAAAGGTGGGTAGTATTTATTAAAGCAGCACTCTAGTTGACAAGATCTGACAAGTGTTTGTAGCCAGGCAGCCACAGGAGAGTTCACCAATGACAGCGTGAGGTACAGGCTGCTAGCTAGACAGAAGCCGTGCAGTGAGGGCGTTAGCAACAGACAAGAGACGTGGTGGCTGCTGTGGTGGCATTACACTTTACTTAGAGAATCTGAGCCCTTCTCTATAGAATTCAGGCCAAAATTCTGTCTCAGAAAGCGTCAAACCAACCCCACAGGATATCCGCAGGAAACGGGGGGAATAGCGTCTAGGAAATGTGAGAAAAGCTGGATGGACCGAAATTCAACTAATTTCATCACTAGCAACTTGGGAGTCTTTTTAGAGACCCTTCCTGAGACAGCGTGTTAACACAAGCACCTCCTATGTGCCCTGAAGTACCTTTCCTATAGAATAACCATCAATGTGTGCATCTCGGGGAAATACTACTTGAGAATAAGGTATGAACACCATCAACACGAGTACGTCTGGATGCTGGGCCAAATGACGAGAAGAAAGGAGGGAAATCTGACCTCACACTAGCACAATGGGATTGGCTTGCAGTAAGCTACCGAGAGAAGGGAATAGGCCAACCTTTAGCTGGCTGGGGCACCAGGTTGATTGGATTGGCCCAGAGTGGTACTCCTTTCTATATGTCCTTGGTGCCGAGACAGTGATGTCTAGTTCCTTACCTGTAACCCGCATACTTGTTCTCATGTTCGCAGAATCAGTTCAAGTCTCTAAATCTCGCTGTGGCTCATCTTGAACGACTTCTTCTTTTTATGAGGTTCCTGCTCTCCTCTCTCTTTGAATTGAATTTTCAGAAATGACTTTTGAAGCACCCCTATTGCCACATGCACCTTGAGCACAGCTCTAGGATAAGACAAACCCCCAGGACAGCCAGAAGTAGTCCCGTTCCAGCATCGAATAGGGCACTTCTTTCTATAGAATCTATGCATGTGCAAAAAACTTATATAAAATGACCAGGGGAAAGCATATCAAATTTTAAATGTTTGAAGAAAGTTTAGAGCAGGGCTAGAGAGATGGCTCAGTGGTTAAGAGCACTTACTGTTCTAGAGAGCCCGAGCCCAGTTACCAACACCCACATGGCTTATAACTCTGGCTCCTGGGATCCGCTGTCTTCTTGACTCCACAGGTACTCACACTCACACCTGCACACACACACACACACACACACACACACACAGAGTTAAAATAAAACTTAAAAATGTTTAGAGTGAAATAGATAAGATCATCTGATAAAATTGGGATTATGGGGGTGGGGGAAGAAGGGAGGGCAGAAGGAGAAGAGGAGGGAAGAGGGGAGGTGGGAGGAGAACTTGAGGGAATGGGATAATTGAGATGGAGGAAGAACAGAGGAAAGAAATATCTTAATTGAGGGAGTCATAATGGGGCTAGCAAGAATCCTGACTCTAGAGAAATTTCCAGGAACCCACAAGGATGACCCCAGCTAAGATCCTAAGCAGTAGAGGAGAGGGTGACTGAGCTGACCTTGCCCTGTAGCCAGACTAATGAATATCTTAAATGTCACCATAGAACCTTCATCCAGCAACTGATGGAAACAGAGGCAGAGACCCATAGTGGAGCACTGGGCTGAGCTCCCAAAGTCCAGTTGAAGAGTGGGAGAAGTGAGAATATAAGCAAACAGGTCAAGACCATGATGGAGACACCCACTGAAACAGTTTACCTGAGCTAATGGGAACTCACCAACTCCATTCAGATGGAAAAACCAGCATAGGACCAAAGTAGATCCTCTGAATGCGGGTGACAGTTGTATGGCTGGGGTAGACTGTGGGACCACTGGCAATAGCAGCAGGATTAATTCCTACTGCATGTACTGGTTTTTGGGGAACCCTTTCTCTTTGGATGTATACTTTGCTCGGCCTAAATATAGTAAGGAGAGTCTTGAACCTTTCCCAAAGCAATATGCCTTACCCTCTCAGAGGAGTGGATGGGGGTGAGGTGGGGTGGGGAAGAAGGTGGAGGGGAGGGAGTGGAATTGGGATTGCTATGTAAAATGAAAAAAGATAGTTTATTTTCTCTTTTAAAAATAATAAAATAAAAAAGTTTAGACCTATTTCACTCAAATAAGGGTGTAGAATCTATTGTCACATGATAGAAAGTTTCACTATTTTGAAAAGTATTTTTATATTCATTAAATGAAAGAGAAACACTAACTCAGTGAATTGCATGGAATTTGGACTCAGGAGAGTTGAGTCTGAGTTTCAGTTTGCTATTAGCTCTCTGGGGGACACCAAGACAATTAAGTCAATCTTCTTAAACCTGCTGGCTGATTTATTTATTAATGGGGACAATACTCACTGACCTCCTAACCTCCAAGGGCCACATAAGATTTAAATCGAGTAACATACATAAAAATCCTTGTGTTGACTGTAGAATCCTTCTTAAACATGAGCACTAATTGTTGACAACAGCCCAATGTGCACTCGCAAAGAGACTGTGACACTCACAGACGTCCTGGTGAACTTGAACTACCTCAAACATCTATAGGTTCCTGATCTATTACCAGGAGAGACCAATGATTTGTCTTACTGGGTTCTTTTGCACTGAATGTGGTTGTCCCCTTTGTATAGTTACCAGGCCAAATAAGTCACTGGGGCAGAGCCCACCTCTGGGACTGAAAACTACCACGACCCTTTCAAAACCAGTGATTCTTACTGGTATATCTGGTTGAGGAATGCGAGCTTCTCTCGGCAGTAAACAACAAATTTCATTGTATAATTTCCCCATAGATCTTGCTTTCCTTTCCCCCCCTGGCCTAGAACCCTTATCTTCCTATCTCAGTTACTCACAATGGGGTTAAAGTCATAGAGTCAGGCGCCACTGCCCCTAACTATCAATCACTTCTCCTCTTCCTCCTTATGTCCCCTCTCCTTCTTCTCTTTCTCGTCCTCCTTCTCCTCTTCTTTCTTCATCCTCCTTCTCCCATCCCTCTCTGCCTCCCCTCTCCTCCTCTTCTTCCTTTTGCTTCTAGGTTTTGTGCATGTGCGTGTTTTTTAGTGTGGGTATTTTGAGTGCAGGTACTGGCATTGTCCAGAGAGTGAACAGGATCCTCTGGAACTAAAGTTGCAGGTAATTGTGAGGCCTCTGGTGTGGGTGCTGGGAACCAATCCTGAACTCAAGTCTTCTTTAAGAGCAGTAGATAGTCCAAACCACTGAACCACCTTTCCAGCTTCCACTTTTTTCTTTCTTTTTTCTTTTAGTAGTGCTGACAGTTGAGCCAGCTGGCTAAGCACCCTACAGCCAAACCACATTTTAGCACCACATCACTTTCATTAACGGGAGACAAATGCACTGTGCACTCATGTTTTCAATGGCAGTAAAACAAGTACAAGAAAGCGTTTTAACAAAGACACTCCACTGGGGGTCCAAGAGAGGCAGAGGTTTCAAAGTGATCTATTTTAGAAACCGATAAAGGATTAAAGTGCTGCCACAGCCAATAGGATCACACACCTTAGATTTCCTCCTGTACGCACAGAAATGGAGTATGGGAAAAGAGCAAATCGTGTCACTAAAACAATTGCCCCACGCTGCGCTGTCACCATGGGAACACAGCCTTGGGACATGGCAAGTGCTATAGACTTGTTAGAGAAAATAAGTGAACTTTACATAGTCAAGAAAAGCGACTGCTTTGTGCCGGTCTCGGCGGACATTGGGCCATGTTGGAAACACCACTGACAGACTTAGGATGACGTCAAGCCATGCTTTTCCTGGTCCAACAACTTCACGGGGCATTGAATAACTGCGGTTTAATTTATAGAAAAAGAAGTTTTCTCTTCCACCAAACACTGGATTTGAAGGGGTAGATAAAGAACCCCTTGTATCTAATCTGTCCATCCTAGACACTGGAACAGGAATGGGGAGGGGGAGAGAGGCTTAAGACTATTTACACACAAACCTTTGTTTTCATTAAGAAAAGCCAAATGGAATCTTTCAAACAGCAAACACAGTAATTGTTGAAAGCGAAAGGTCACACTAGATTAGTTTTATTGAGGAAAAAAAAGAGGAAGTGATAAAAAGCTCTTTCTCTTTTTCTAAAACCAATTAAAGCAGCAGACGAAAGAACTTCGGTGTGGCAAACACACTGTTCAGTGAAGCAGGTTTGTCCATTTAATTTCATGCTGGGTTTACTTAATTATTGTACAAAATGCAACAGAGAGGTTAGCGATTGTGTGAGTGTGCCTTTGTGCAGAGATAAAAATCTCCCCGAGAGAGCAGAACTATTTCAGCGGAAATGGCACTCGCTTGGAGATGACCCGTGCTGCCCACATCACACCTGAGTAAGGCCTACTCTGCCGCTTGCGTTGCTCATGTTAGCACTCAACTGCTCTCTGAAGACAAACATTTCCAGTGTCTCACAAAACAGGCTGTGAAGGATGACTATTTTGCTAAATAGGTGGACTACGGAAAATTCAAATCTTGATCATTTTGCTAGTTTTCTTATCATCTGAAGTAAAGTTAACTGGAATGACGTCAGAGAGCTGATTCGAGTCCCCCTTCTGTATTCTGCTTATTCCATTACTTCTCAAACCCTAACCCGCCTTTAGTGATATTTGTCTGCAGCAGGCTGTCTGGACAAGGTGCTCTGTTACTATGTTTTCAGGAGCTAATGTATTCCCAAGGTGGTAGGAATCCAGATCCATTTATAAAACAGCTTATGTCTGACCATACCTATGAAATGGCCCTGTGGGTAAAGGTAAGTTAACTCTCCGAAGTCAACGCAGAAAGCTGGAGGCTGTGCCATGCATCTCTGATCACACTTCTTCTATGAGCTGGCAGGCAGAGACAAGAGAATTGCTCAGAAAGTACAGGTTGCCGGGCAGTGGTGGCACACACCTTTGGTTCCAGCACTTGGGAGGCAGAAGCAGGTGGATCTCTATGAGTGTGAAACCAGCCTGGTCTACAGAGTAAGTACCAGGACTGTTTCACAGAGAAACCCTGACTCAAAAACTAAAAAAAAAAAAAAAAAAAAAAAAAAAAAAACCTTAAAAAATGTGGCCAAAACCCATACGGGGGAGAACTCATTATTTTGCTAAACAGGCTGTAGCCCTCAGACTTCATTAGGGGACTGTCTTGTACATTAGATAATGGTTCATAGAGAAACTTAGAACTTGTCACAAATGGAACATTTATATCACTCTCTCCTCTCTAAGCTTCAAGGACTACATCTCAGAAAAAGGGGTAGAAAGATCACCAGAGACAGAGCTGTGGAGGAGTGACTTCTGACATGGGGGGACTCTTCATTCATGGACTCACAGTTGCTTGAACAAAAACCTGCACACGAGCCTGCACCCCTAACTAGGAGCCATTGACAGCGGTTGGCGATTTGGAGATAGATGATCAATTGTTTTAAGAGTGTGGTCCTGCTAGGTCAACCACAAGTACATTTCAGTGGATGGCCCCACGTCTGTGAATATATGAGATTGGATTGGCTAGGCTCTTTAAAAAAAGAGGATATGAAATTAAGAGGGGGAGGGAAGGTATCTGGGGGGAGTTCAAAGGAAGAGCTGGGGGAGTGAATATGGGAAACATACACCATATGTTTACAAAATTACCAGAGAGTTACTAAAATATCATATACACACATATAAGGAGAGAGAGAGAATGCCATAGAAACAAGGTACAAAAAGAAAAGGGGAAAAAAACTATGAAAAGTTGACCTCTGATCTTCAAATATTTGCTTTGGCATGTATGTTTACACACACACACACACACACACACACACAGAGAGAGAGAGAGAGAGAGAGAGAGAGAGAGAAAACTTCACAAAATACACACTATAAGGAAATACAAAGCTGCAACCAATGCATTTCCATCAAGGCCCTCACTGTTTATCTTCCGGTAAGCACATTTAGGTGAACCACACAAGGGAACGTAAAACATCATCAGGATAGCATCACGGGGAGCCTGTTTGACAGATTTATGCTCAGCATTTGTTACTTTTCAATATGTACACAAGGAAGGGGTCTTAAATGCTTCATTAAAAAGCAATGCATAATTACACCCATCTTTTAGTCTTATGCCAAAAAGATTTGTTTTCAGTGCTTTGATATTTGTTGGTATAGAATAAGATATAATGCCCAGATACAATGACTCTATGGACATGGCTATGAAGTCCACAACGCGATTCAAGTTCATTTAAGAAAGTATTTTACGCAATTCTTACCTTAATTTCTAGTACATTTTCGTTGCCCATTGAGATCACCACTGGCCTTTCAAAAGGCTTAAACACAGGATTATGCACATAAGCGAGATCAAAGTGCTTGGAGAGGACCCCGTCCAGCAGGAAGAAGGCTTTGGTCTTCAGGGGGAGTTGCAGGTCCAGCTGTTGCAGGGAAGGAGTGGTGCAGCAGATGATCTCTGAGTTAGAGCGATGCTGGCATTCCTACGGGGAGACAGTTTCCCACCGTCAGAGGACCCAGGCAGCACCGACACGATTCGGCTATCGCATACCTTCAGAATCCACCCACACCACATTGTCAAAAATGGTCTCCATTTAACTTCCTAACATCGAAGAACACATTTCAGGAAACATGATAGGTGTAAAGTGTTCCAAACAACACAACTGTTTTTTTTTTTTTTTTTTTTTTTTTTTTTTTTTTTTTTTTTAACCCAGAGCGTGCAGGGCAGAAGCTATGGTGATGTAGCTGCAGCTGCCTTCCTTCTATCACGTAACTGCTTAGGACAAGGCGGGGGAACCGCCTCCGCATTTTGTAAAGCAGCTATGGGTGAACAAGGGCTGGACTTTGAGAATTTAGAAGTCCTTGGTTCCGATCTCACTTTTAGGTTATGAGAAGTGGGGTGAAGGCATCACTCAGAAACTGTTTCCCCACTTAGGAACTACGACTGAGGTTTTTTTTTTTTTTTTTTTCACAGCGTGGGAAGCTTCACGGTAAAGGGCTTTGTACACTGCCTGGTTCCACGTGGTTAACATCACAGCTGACCATGTTCATGGACCCTCAGTGTGTTAACTGGTAAAATACTCTACAAAGTTAGTCTCCTGTGATGTTCCTGTTACTCCTACAGGGAGGTGGCATGCTGTGCCATTTTTAGTTAAAGACCCTGAGCTCAGGAAAACATACTTCATTCAGTCTGGTCACACATCTGAGGGGTGGAGTGCCAGCAACCAAGGCCATTGGCATCAGCGGCCCCTGTCATCACCACCGAGCCTTGCGTCCTTTCTCACTCCGTAGCCTCTCTAAATAATTCTGTCCATGTTACAATGGCTCTGTTGCTATTATTTTATATCCTTTCATCTCTCATTTCCAATCCTCCTCTTTGAAATTCTGATTTATGGAATTTTGGAAAATGTAGTTTCCTCCTGATTGTACTTAGACGAAAGCCAGTCACACAAAGTGGTGTATTTAAAGTCAAAGGGTAGCGTTTCTCCCCCAAGGAAAAGACAAACAGGCAACAACATCCCTTAGATTTCCTTTTCTTTGACAAGTAGAGTTGGAGATAAAACAATTGCTTATGCCCACAATAGCAAAAGACCTCAGGATATACATAAAAAGCACAGAATTTACTGTGTGATGTTTTCTCCTTAATAATTTAAAACTTACTCAGTATTTAAAAATCTATGTTGGAATCAGATAAGACGGAGAGATAAAAATGAATAAAATAGATTGCACTATCTAATTTTATATAAAATAAAATGCCATAGTTCTAAGAGCTATTTATTCCTATCATCTTGTAAAATGGAAATGAAATATTTCACTGCTACCATATTAATTCTCTGTATAATAACAAGAATCTAAAAAAAACCCCACAGATTAATCTGCAGGGCTCTGGTACACAGCATGCATTAACAAATTAATCTACGTTTTTGTTACATTAATTATTTCTATATTTTAATGCTGTGAGTTTTCTGGAGTTAAAAATTATTCTGGCTAGATATAGATCTACATCAGACATCACCATTAAGTTTTTATTTGCTAAATAATAAATGAGTTCAATTCATCATAGCCAACTTTATAGTCTAAAAGCCACAGGGAACTGAGATGGAGCATACACCTCTCCATAAGGCAGTGTTTAGGAATGACCATAAAGGAAGGGATAATGAAAGAGCAAACAGTAGAAGATCCCTTAGATAGTTCACTACCATCCAGTACTAACATGCAGAGCTATTGTACACTGTGTTTCTGACTCAAACAATAGCAGTTTGTATTATTTCCACATATAAGACAGCTAAGACTTGTATGTCTGAGTCTTCTTGGTGGTACGCCTCTCTTATATCACCTGGAGGGCTTCAAGCAAACATTTAATTATAAATAAATGGCCGAAGTTGAGAATTGTTCTGTAGACCATCTTTGGGTAAAGAGACGAAAGCAATCTCCCCCATTATTTTAATAATGGAAGCTTGCTCTTCAGCAAATGAATCATTTATCAGAGCCAACTTTAAAAATTCACATGCCAACACCAAAGGGGATAACTGTTATTTTTATTTGGCTAAAATAAAATTGTATCTTGGTTGTGGAGAATGGATGTCTCCTAAATTAATATCAGTGGTATTCTAATGTTGTTTGTGGCCATGTACGGGAGATCAGCTTCCGGGCCCTTCACTTCATGCCGTGACTCCCTGGGGTACCATCTCTCGGAAATATGATAAGAATCTAATAATGCACGTTAGAGGTGATGCGGCGTGGGGTGATCGAGAGGGTCAAGGGAAATCTCATTTGGGATGACCTTGTTGTTTGGTGACTTAGCTTGCCATTTTTAGTCCCCAATTGCTTTTCTTAATTAAGGAACAGAGTAGCTTTAGTCTTTAAGAAATATTGGATGGGGAAATTTCCAAGAAAGTGCTATAATTCAATCTCTCACTTGCCTGATTGAGAGTGTATGCGAGAGAGGGCACTTGGAGCCTTTTCTCCAAGTAGAGTGCATATGTCCAGTGAGAGCATGACATCTCATCGCAGAAAAACTGCAACAAAATCTAGACCTTTCTGAGGTCTATATTAAAGCTACGGCTGTTTCTTTTTGTTTGCTTATTTTTCTTTTTGAAACAGGGTTTTATTTAGCCCTAGTCTAGTCTTGAACTCACTATATGGCTGAGGCCAACCTTAGGCTTCGGGTCCTCCTGGATCCGTCTTCCAGATGCTGTGATTATAGACACATAGAGACCATGGCAGGCCTTATGTGACCTACTGAAATTGATCCATCACCTTTAATTAAATTATGGTTGGGTTTGCAAATAAAAAAGGAGATGTAGAGGAATGAAAAATACCACCGACATCTAGGATTAATATATTCTAATGTTTTTTTTGTTACTTGATAAAAATACTTTATTAGCATTTTGTGTGTGCCAATAGAGACAAAGGCAGTGGGATGGAGATACAAGGAAATAGGTTTTAGATTCAGAGCCTAAAACGCAGAGTGGTGGGGCAGATGTTGTGATTTTGTTTATCTATTTTTTATCAAGAGGTGTATAATAATTTAAAATTTCCTAACTTCAGTAGTCTAAATCATGTCTTTGATTATATATATGTTACAAGAAATACATCTATCTGTAATATATGTGTACCTGTAATGCTTTTCTATAAATAAATCTATTTATGATATAAACTTTTCATTTTGCTTATTGGCATCATGTAGTATGTATTTAACAAAAATAAAAACATATTAGCATGACTAAAGCATAGTATGTGCACATCTCACTCTTAAAAATGTCTATCTCACATCTTTCACTTGAAAAACGTATCAAAAGCTGTGTTAGGTTTCCACTGCTGGGAGGAAGCTCCATGAACCAAAACCAACTTGAGGAGAGGCTTGTTTCCTCTTACAACCCTCGGATCATACTCTGTCTGCGGGCTGTCAGGACAGGAACTCAAGGAGGGAGTAGGGAAGCAGGAACTGAAGGAAAGACCGCGGGAGAATTCTGCGTATGGACTTGTTCTCCCTCTGTAGGTGGTCCTATCTTTCCCAGGACCATCTATAGAGGGTGGGCACCACTCATACTGGGCTGGCCTTTCCAGCATCAATGAGTAATCAAGACTGGGCTGGCCCCTCCAGCATCAATGAGTAATCAAGACAATGCGTCCCCCAGACTTGCCTGCAGGCCAATATGATGGAGGAGGTCTCTCAACTGTGGCTCCCGCTTCGCAGATGAACCCGGCTTGTGACAAGCTTGTGTTTTGTACCAACAAATTCGAAAGCTACTGTCTCAAACTGAAAATCTTCATTGCTATATAAATGGGTTTGTGCGCATGCGCATGTATGTTCATGTGTGTGTGTGTGTGTTCATGTGCAAATGTGTATGTATGAATGTGATTGCAATGTCAGCTCAAGATTCTATTGTTGAATAAAAAGTGCCATTTGACCACTACAGCAAAGATTCCTAGTGAATATTAAAGGCAAAGCCTGGGCACTGGAAGCCTGGTGGTGGAGGCACGGCTCCGAGCAGCTACTCCAAGGACTTACCACGGTGTAGTTCATTCCCACTTCATGCACATTTATGACCAGCTTCGGGATGCTGACTGAGTTCAGGTTTTTTCCAATCCCTGTTATTGTGCTTCCACCACTGGCAAAATAAAAGAGAAAACAGGACTCTTCAGAGGTTCTCCACCAAGTCTTTAGAGGTTTACACTCAATGATAATGAGTAATAAGGTTTTACGCTCAATGGTAAAGTTAGAGGGCTAGCCAGAGTTGAATGGGAGCTCGGGGTAACACTTCTCTGGAAGTGAGAGAGCATTTTAAAGAAAATTTGTAAGCTGTAGAAATGTCTGAATTTTTACTGACTAAATGTGGAAAAGAAATGGGTTTTACTCTCTGAAAAGTACAAAGGAAAACGTCTGCGATCATTGTTGTGAGACGGTAGAATGAGCAGAAACGAGAAAGGCTGACCTAAGTCCAAGAAGACACTGGCTGTGCAGAGTCTGGTAGAGGGGAAAGTGTGTGTAAAGGAATCCCAAGGTGTGAGGAGAGGCAAGGGAGAGGTGGCTCTGCTGTCAGGAATTGTGCTCAGCCGAGAGCAGACACAGACGCACACACGCTCTATATGACACAGGTGTGTATACACTACGGCACTAGGTTGAACCATTCTTGTCTAAAGCATAACTGGATTGGAAGACTGTTTCTTGGCATGAGCTGCCATCGATAAAGTCAAGCTGTCCCTGAATCCCAAATGTAATTTCCCACTGAATCGGAAAGGTGCCTTCAAAAGAAACACCACTGCATTTAAGTGAGGGATGAAAGCACGAGGCTGCTTGGTTGTTTCCGCAGCCAAATCACCCGTCTGTTCTCGCTCTTCTTCTCCCCATCCGCAGTTTTCACTTACCTAATGAAAGATTTGGTCGGGTAGATTTCAGAGACCATGGGGTCCTCCCGGTAACTGAAGCTGCTTGTCTCTCGGTTAGCTAAATCAATTTTCAATTTCACGGGAAACTCGGCGGAGATGGTTTGGGCTGGGGTGTAGCACTCAAGAATACTATCTGATACACTGAACAGAATCAAACAAACAAAAGAACAGAAAGGAGGGAAGGAAGAAAAACAGACATTAGTTAATAGTGATATACATAATCCGAAATTATATCTGCCAGTCAGAAAACATAACCCTGTGGAGTTTCCTGAGGTGGTCTAGGAGACTAGCTCTTCCTAGTGTAGGCTGTTTACATTCAACTGGATCCCACACTCAGCCTTGTTGAAAGGCCATCCGTGACTTCAAAACAATTGGCGGTTCAGGCAACCTTCAAAGTACATTTGGTACTGGAACAATCTTAGCTGCTTCAACTCTAAGAAGGAGAAACATAGCCACCTTCCAAATCTAACCTCACCCATTTCTTCCCTCCCTATGTCTTCTTTAGCCTTGAATCTTGATAGAAATGTTTATTTTGATGTAATGCCAATAAAGAGCCTCAAGCTCACTCTGTAGCTGGGATAAGACTCAGGGCAGCAAGACAAAACTCCGAAGGGGGATAAAGCAATAAAAAGGAAGGGCAGAAAAACCAGCAAAGGGGGCGAATGGCTGTGGGAAGCAGGGAACCGTCAGTAGGAGAGGAAGTCATAAACAAACACCTTTACTATGCTTTGTTTCCACAGACACAGGAGAGCTTGGCGTGATGCGTCAGGTACAGACATTAATACGGCAAAAAAAGCCCCAATACCTTTTCAAAGTACATGTTTTCCCACCAATCGAAATGTGTCTAGAATTCCCGCTGTTTAGATACTTTCCAGTTAACGTGAGCAAAGTCCCTCCAGCCTGAGGACCAAAACTTGGAGAGATGCTTGTTATTACAGGATCCTGAGTAGGGAGCAAAAACAAAAATGTTAACCGGTAAATTCCATCATTGAAGTAGATGAAATAAAGATCAAACGTCCTCGGTCATGAACAAAATAATGCCTGGACTTACTACATAGGAAAACGTGCTGTATTGTGTTGCCCCTCGGCTGTTGGAGATGATTACAGACACATTGAAGTGCTCACTCATCGCAGGACCAACTGTGCACTTCAACCTACAAAAAAAAAAAAAAAGCAAGACTTAATATGATTGTGAGCTCATGACCGCAAACGGCAAGCTCGGTTTCGTGGACTCATTAGGTCAAAAATCACATAATTCTATTTTTTGAGTGATCACGCCAAACTTCGTATAAACCGTAATAGGAAACTTCAGACCTCACCACGGCAGACTTCCCCAGCTAAGAAGTGCGCGATGATCTAAGATGGTAAGACTACATGGTTGGCACACGGGAGATGATGATCGCTATCTCAACAGCATGTGAAGCAATGCGCCATGGATGAACAAGCCAACTCTTCATCAACTATGCCAGCAGCTATATTTCTGTGACTGGAGTTGTGTGTGACAAGTCTATTTAAATCACTGAGAGGAACAAAACTATGGCAGTTTTTCCATAGAATTATTAGTATTACTGTGCCGTGTTGGAAGCATAAGTATTCACATGGAAGCCAGAGGTCAACCTTGGGTGTTATATCTCAGAGGCCACCTACCTGGTTTTGAGATGGGCTCTCTCACAGGGACTGGGACATCCCCGATTAGGCTAGACTGGCTGGCCAGCAAGCCTCAGAGATCTTCCTGTCTCTGCCTCCCTGGCGCTGGATTGCCAGTGAGCACCATCATGCCCAGTCTTTTACTGGGCACTGTGTATTGAATTTGGGTCCTTGTACTTGCCTGGCAAGCACTTTGGCAACTGCAACATCTTTTTAGAAGCCAACAGAGCCAATTCTTCATCAGCAATCTTATATAGTTTAATATATAATACATATAATATAAAGCTGAATATAATTTGTTTCACTAAGTAACACCTAAAAAAGAATGCATTGTGTTTCTTCTTTATAGATCTTAATTCATCTTGCAATAATGAGTTTTTGAGAACAAGGGATGTTTCTAGGGTGAATTTGCTTTTGCCTTCGGGCTAGCAAGCTTGACATTAATTGGTTTTAGTTTCATTAAAATGTATATGTTAAGGTCTTTTATGACACTGGAATGAAATCTAGTAGATACATTCACTCTCTTGAACAGGTTCAACCAAAAAGATTCAACTGTTAAAATTTCAGTTGTTGCTACTACAACGAAACAAGTCATTCCCGCATTACCCACTCACTGTAGAATTTAGAGACTGGAGGGGGAATAGGTAGGATAGACAGAGTAGAACAAACACAGGCCTTGATCAGAGGGCTGAACTTGCCAGTCTGTCGGCTCTGATCCCTTAGTTTGGCTAGGCTGCATCCCAGCTTTCTGTGCTTTATGTAAGAATGGAATTGACACCTCTCAGTTGTTTGGGGAGATGCCCGGATGACAGAGTGCCAACGACTATTACCTGAATATAAATTTAAGTTCACCAAGAAAAGAGTCTCAAAAGTGTGATGGATGGCGTCACCCCTGCTGCGAGGACCAGCAGGTGGGTTGTGATAAGAGAACAGGCACCACTGTTTACTGATGTCCACAGGAGGCTTTGGGAACAGTGTTTGGAGTCTGAAGAGGAAGGGCCACTATTTCAAGTGACACAGATAGTTTCTGCAGAAACTATTTTAGTAGTTTCAAAGCTCCTGGAAGCCCAGCTAGTTAAGACATTTCGGTAGGTAAGGTCACAAGCCTCGCGACCTGACCTTACCATACAACCCTAGCCCTGGGAACTACAATAGAAGGAGGTGACCAAATTCCTCGAGCCGTCTCCTGACTTCCACACGCGATGCTCCGTGTGTGACGGTAGGCATAGATTTTCGTTACCACACAAAACCAGTGAAAATACAAGTATTAAACTCCAACTGTGCATAAAAATTAAATCAAGCAGACAAGTCAAAAAACAACCAGTGGCTACTGAATCCATCTTTTCGTTACCGGGGCCACGTCACCCTTTTCTTTCTCCGAGTCTCTCCAATGCAGAGACCGGTCAAGACCCTTATTAATTCATGATGAACATGTTGAGCATTTTTTCTTTTTTAGAAACTGTAATTAAAAGCCTACGCCTGTCTTCCAAGCCCGGCCCAGCAAAGCCCCTGCGTTCCTTACGTATTTGTTGTGCTCTCACTTAGGGCCAAGGTACAGCTCTCATTGCCAAGCAGAACTTTGGTTTTCTTTAAATCAAATTTATTATTCTTCTTGAATCCAAAGTCCCAGCCACATATGGTCAGCATCGTTCCTCCTTCAAGGGGCGCGCTAGTGGGGAAAACCTACAAGGATAAAGCAGAACTTAAAAGGAAGATACATAATAATGTGATCTTTTTTTCATATTGTGGAAACCAACAAAACTATGTATTATATTTTAATAATTATTTTATTTTGAGAAATTTATGTGCATATGTTTCTGTGTGTGGGTTTGTGCCTGTGAGCACATTGACTATGAGGGTCAGAAGAGGACATGTGATCTCCTAGTCCAGGAATTACAGCTGGTTGGGAGTCACCAAACATGGGTGCTGGGAAGTAAGCTCAGGTCCTCTGGTTAGGCATCTCTCCAGCTCCCTGGATCTGCTTTATACGTACCCATTTGTATTTCTTACATACGATTTTCAGTAGCTTTTAAATGTGTATTTGATACATAACATATACAAAATTATGTAATATTTAATACAAACGACACATTTCCATTGGGAAAAAAAATCAAAACTAAGAGATCCACAAATCAGAATGGTAGTAATCTTTCTAATTCTCTTTGACATTATTCTACCTCATTTTAAAGATATTTTTCCTCATATGCGATGTTCAGTGAATAAGAGGCTCATCTTTGGTGTGTTAAAAGTGCATTCTGGAGGCACTGAAAAGATGGTGGCAGCCATGATAAACCAGAACATGAGGCTTCTATGCTGTCTGGAAGACAACAGTTCCTGGACTAAAACTATTTAGGCAAAACACACTTCCAAGTTAAAAATAAGCTTCTCGTGGGGAGCTGTGTGACAATTGAGAAAGGAAATGCTCTTTTGGGGGGACACATTGTAAATTGTGCTGTAAAGTACAATGGTGGGAAAATGAAGTGTGAAGATGGAGAGACTGCGACCCCGCCTAGGCCTGCACCAAAGCCTGTCCGGCACCAGCTTACAGTTAGGAAGAACATACAGAAGAACTCAAATTTGCAAACATTCGCACCCTCCCTCCGTAAAGAATTACAAACCAATGTCTTAACTCACCCTTGTTACAAAAGTCTCCTAAAGTCTTAGCTTAATGCTTTTATGATCGCCATTTTTTTTTACCATAAAATTCCATTACATAGCTGTGTCTTTCTTGAAAATTCACCTCATCTCTGTCTAACCCAGTGAGAACTGCTGGGGGAAAAATCTGTTTATTATGATATTAGAAATCCAGGAGAAGAGAAACATTGGCGCCCAGGACCTTCTTCAGGCCAAGCCCGCCACACGGCTGCTGCTCCTTCTAACGAGAAGGTTTTCCCCATCCAACACAGTAGCTCAAGCTGCTGTAGGTCTGCTCCTTCTGCCTCCAGCCCTTGCCCTGCTCCGCGTCCCAACTGAAGCCTGTCACTCAGCACACACGATCGCTCAGAGACTTGGCCGTCATTGAGAAAAGGCACAGAGTTGTTCAGCAGCTGCACTGGCCAGAGACAACAGTGACAAGAAGTCCCGTCTGAGAGGACGGCTCTGTGTTAGCATTCGCTGAGCCGAACACGGTCCCAGCGGCTTATGGAGGAACTGCCGCTCTTCCAGGGGAAAAGGAAGGAAGTTGTCGTAGACCACACACCCTTGCACAGCCCCAACAATGGGCTGGCAAACTCTGAGTTATCCTGAAGTGCAGAGAAACTCTCTGGGCAGGAAAGGAGTGTCCTGCAGAAAGCCCCAGAAGCCAGAACTGCCACCTGTCTGGCTATCACAGGTAAAAGATCCCATCACTGCTGAGGGCATTCCAACAAGACTTTCGGATTGTTAGTGCACTCCACTAAGATAAAATATGAGAAAGCATTCAAAAAATGGAGATTAAGTTTTACTACTGAAGCCACTTTCTGGTTTAGCAGGAAAAAACAAAGCCACAGATATGCCGATGGCAACACACTGCTGCCTGGTCTGCTGTTGCTCCGTATCAGTGACTCTGATCATTGATATAGTTCTCTTGTGTCTCAGAGATCATCTTCAGTCCTATAAGGCATGGCAACCCCCTTCCCCTCCCAATACCCTCAGGATATATTGGGAAAAGGCCCCTCATTTTCTGAACATTCCTCCTTGCTCTCAAAGATCAGATGGCACATTTGAAACAATGGATTGGGGCTAGCATCCTGAGATCACTCATATCTAAGAGTACAAAGACTCTCAGCCATTGAGCACCGTGTACCTTGAGACGCAGGTTGGTGTGTATGTATCAGAATGTGAAACTCTATACATCAGCTGAATTTGCGCATATAGAGTTGAGGGCAGCAAAGCAAAGGGACAATCTGTCTTGTTTTTCGCAGCAAGAACACCAAATGTCACGGTCTAGTACAGCATGAAATCTTTCTAACAGCGATGGGTGGGGGCGGGGTGGGCTGGGCTGGGGGGATTTACAGACTCAGCTGTACCGCTTTCCTCTTACTCTACGGCCCAGGCCTCGTCAGCGTGTGCATGATACTCTGCAAGCTTCTACGTTTACTTTGCTTTTACTTTTAAGTTTTGTTTTGGGGGTTGGGTTGCAAGGGCAGAGGGCAGAAACAAGGGGACAGGGAGAGGACTGGGATCAGGGTGAATAATGTGAAATCCACAAAGAATCGATAAAAAGTTTCAAAAAAATCAACTCTAGAGCGCTGGGCTTCCGAAAGAGGAGGGAGGAGGAAGGCTTGTATGAGAGACTACGTGGTTCTAGAAAGCTCTAAGCTATTTACTCTGTTTTCAGCTTTTTTTTTTTTTTTTTAAAAAACAAGATTTTCATGGTTAGTAACGAGAAGCACAATGGTCAAGAAGAAATGTTTCTCCTGGTCAGGTTATCAGTCTGCCTTCTTAAATACTAATGAAGATAGCTTTGAAAAGCTGTTGGGACTTGACTTGACACACACACACATCACACACACACGTGCACACACACATCACACATACCACACACACATACCACAGACATATCACACATATATACACATATGACACACACAGACACACACAGACACACACATCATACACACGGGCACGCATGCACAGAACATCACACATACCACACACACATATACCACAGACATATCACACATATACACACATATGACATACACAGACACACAGATACACACACACACACTCAAGTTGTCATAGACTGTGAAGAAACCCCCAAGGCTGTTTGGAAAAGTGGACAGTTGCAATGTGAGTGTTTAAAGAAGACTGAAGGACACAGCAAGGATCCAGAGTTGCTATTCCCTGCTTTCAGTGCATTCTCTGGCTGGTCAAGAATTGATATTGTATTGCACCTAGCAGAAAATGGTTTTATTGAAAAAACCACTGCAAATCTCGCTCCAAACCGTAGCTAAATGGAAACAGTCAATTCACTCCAGCAGGGTTTCCACTCTGCTACTTTGTTTACTTGGAGCAAACCAGGTGACCCAGCCCTTTAACTTGAATCTTTTACAAGAGGCTTTTACTAAAGTCCAACTGGCCTACAGGCAGACAGAAAAAGCCAATACTGGGTCCTTGCTGAGGAAATGTTTTCAAGCAAAATAAAACTACCCCTGCTTTTCAAACCAATCCTTTTGAAAATGAAACAACACTTAGCTACGCAGTGCCAATGCGTCAAGGCACTGTACTGCAGCAGCTGCAGCACCAAGGCTGCCGTCCTTGCCGGGAACTAGGATCTTCAAGAGCAGGCTGCACTTGTCTCCTTTTGAACTATATGTCCCAGCATACGATCAGGAAGTATTTTCAAAGTGAATTAGAAGAATGAGATGGCTTGTAGAAGTGCGGATGTCAGTACAGCTATTCCTAGAGTCATCCTTTCTCGTTCAAGTACATTGAGACAAGATTTAAGCCACGCACAGGTGGAAAGGGAACTGACCTCTATGTGTAAGGATCGTCAGTTGCGTGGCTCAACTCAGGAGCCCGCATGTATGCCACGGACCTAAGACCTCTCTCTGGGGAGTTAGAGGCTTCTGCTTGGGCACCTGGCCTAGAGCAGGCCATGAGGAATGAGTGTGGGTGATTCAGGAGGGAACAGATCGGAACTGGGGTGCAGTGCTGCTCACTCTCACCCCGCTGTGCATCACACATGGGCCTAAGGGAGAGCAGCCACCCTAGACAGGACCTTAGGGGCACTTCAGATGCAGAGTGAGGGGGTGTCCCAACTCCACCTTAGGGACAAAGCTAAGATAGGTAGGGCCGGCGACCCCTCACTTTAATGAATAAATTGATTTTTGCATTCTTTTTTTGTTTTTTGGAATTTGCGTTTACCAAAAAATCTTCATGAGAGCTGACGGATGTTCCTACCTCATAAATTGCAGGCAGACAGACCTCTTGAGTCCAGGTGCCGCTGGGGCATTCATCAGAACGCACACATCGATCGCGGCACCAGCCACACTGAACAAAGGAAGGGGCGGAGAGACACTGGCTGCAAGACTGGAAGTGTCCACAGCCCAGGCCATTCAGTGGGATCTTGGAGATCTGCAAAGAAAAAGGACAGAAGGAGTTTCTATAAGGGTTTCGGTTTGCTTAAGTGAGAACTGCGTGTGCAAAAGTTTTATATAAATATCAGCTCAGGGCTGGAGAGATGGTTCAGTGGTTAAGAGCTCTGGCTGCTCTTCCAGAGGACCCTGGTTCAATTCCCAGCACCCACATGGCAGCTCACAGCTGTCTAACTCCAGTTCCAGGGAAGGACACCCTCACGCAGAAAAGAAAAAAAAAAGGCCAGGTGGTGGTGGCACGTGCCTTTAATCTCAGTACTCAGAAGGCAGAGGAAGGCAGATTTCAGTGAGTTTGAGGCCAGCCTGGTCTACAGAGCAAGTTACAAGACAGGCTCCAAAGTTACAAAGAAACCCTATCTCGAAAAACAAAAACAAACAAAAAAACACACACACAAAAAGGAGAAAGGCAAAAACATCACCCGATAGCATCTAATTAGGATAGCATCTATGTGAAAACCCCACAACAATGGCTCTAAGTGATCTAAAAATTCAAACTCCTCCTTTTACTATAGGCACATACGCGATGAAAGGTTAACGCTGTTTGCTGGATACGCTGTGCACCTGAGGTACGTGCCGCTTGGAAGGCCGAGACAGGGCTGTGAGTTCCAGGATGCTGACAGCGTAGCCTGAACCAACTCCCTAACACCCCAAACACAACTTCAAGGAACATCATTACTGTCTAGTCCACGAGCACTGTCCTATAACGCTAAACATTCTACAACGTTTAGAGACGAGGCTCTGTTTAAGATGATTTTAAAATAACGAGAGACCAATTGAGGCTGCAGGGGAAGCATTTGAAACCCTGGAAAGTCCTAAGCACGGTCACATACCATTCTGGTATCAAGGCGCACATCTCTCTCTTAGAGGACAGTGATTTCTGGCTGGAGTTAAATTCCTGTGTGTGCCGCCAGAATTTATCTGCCTGCTCTGGGGTTCTGAGTTAGGACTGTAATTTGCATTCTGCGAGGTTGTTTTTTTCACTGATAAACAGGACTGAAGAAGAGCATGATCTAAAGAAGATGCCCTCAGGCCTCACCTCCCTTGGACAACAGATAACTCTACTTCAGGCAGTCTCTGGAAGACTCAAGAAAGAACTAGACGGAGGAGATATGAATCTAAGACTGAGAGAGAGGTTATTGAAACAACAGCACACAGTTTCTATTTAAAAAAAAAAAAACCAAAGCCATGGCAATTCCAATGGAAACAGGCCTTACCTTCTTCCCTGTGACAACCAGTGTGTAGCCATTTTGGTCTGATGGCTGTACAACAATAACTTCTGGAGACACAGGCTGGGAATCCAGGAGGAAGTTCACATGAGGGGTGGCAGGTACGGTCCGAGAAAGCACAACCTGAGGTAGAAAAGAAAGCACATTCATTCCAAGGGACTAGCTTTAAACATAGAACAGCTAAGTGCGTTCGTGTTCCAACTAAAGACCGGCGGTTCCCCGTTAGAAATCAATACCACATCTTTTCATCCCCTGCCTCGAAGCCAGTTCTTCTGAACCCTCATGTTTTGCCCATGGTCTCAGCAGTTTCTAGGGAAAGATCTTGCAAACAATTAGCCGGCACATTCAAATCAATCCTCATAAATGTGCGGGCAGCTGGAAGAGACGAAACTGTCCCCAGAAGGAAGCCACCACATAGGCTACATCGTCACTGGATTATTCTCTAATCTGTCCTTTCAACCTTCCCCATGGGGCAGTTTCTTTTGACATCATGCTGAGAACAGAAGACAGGGAGTCCAGAAACTCGGGGCTGATTCCAGCTTTGCTGCTCGTAAGCTGTGTTCATCGATCTTATGAGGGTCAGAATAGACCCCGGCTGTTGGAATTAAATTTTTTAAAATAACACTGTCTCGTGATATGATATTACTTCTGTTACAATAAAGTTCTCCATTTTGTCCTGTCTGTAAAAATAAGGCCTGGTGGCTTTAACAATGTCTGAATGATGTGTACAGAAAAACGGTGTTAGTCTCGCTTTCAGGTATTTATCACTAGGGATATTCCCCAGCGATTCGATTTCCCCCCTTCCTGCTTCCAGACCCCAGTGATAATGGAAGTTCAGAGACAGACAGGCAAGGGATATAGTATCAGGACGGTTCTTCGCTGAGCGCAGCGCTTAGGATGGCTTGCGCATGCTCAGAGAGACTCTTGTTGCCAATGTGCGCGCAGGGGGTGTGGGAGAGGAGGCTGGTGCGAACTGGGCTCTATCTCTACTATAACACTACCCTACATTTCCAAGAAACTTTTACAAGCTGCATTTTCAAAGTGTACTGGTTTGTCATATGAAATCCTAGGACAGCTATGGGCACCCCGAAGTTAGAATGAAAGGCCAACCAACCAACCAAACAACAAAAATACTCCCTCAACCATAATTTTTCATTCCAAAAACAGAAGTGTTATTAGAGTAGTGATTACTGGCTTGGCACTCAAAAACATACAAAACATACTTATTTTGAAGAAAAATGGCCATTTTTTTCTTCTTTAACACAATGAAAAGGCCAAGTAGCCTGAAACAATGTGGGATGATTTCCAAGTGTTTAATTTGTTCTCATGGGGTGAACTGTTAACAGCAAAACTAACCAAATGCACATTGAGCCATAAAAATTTAGCATCGTGACATTTTTGTTCTACTCCAAACACTCAACACATTGAAAACACCTCCATTAAACTGGGCAGTTATATTTGCACAGAAATTTAATGATGACTCAAAGGTCATGTGGTCATGACCTCAAAGGTCATGAGGTCAGGATGGAAATTACTGTTATTTCCTACATTTAGGGCTCAATAGACATTTGTGACCTCTGTGGGCAAAGCAAAGAGGAGTTTAACTTCCAGTCCCTTACCCGCACCCCTGGGCTGCTCACCTATCAAATGCTGAGGATCTCAACCCTCTAGACCATGTTACCCAGATTTCAGCTCTTCAATTTTGCAATTTTAAACCCCTTGGGTGCTTAGCTCCTCCCATTGTCTGTAGTTCTTCAACCCATTATTTCCTCTTTGAATACAAAGGTTTTTTTTTTTGTTTGTTTTGTTTTGTTTTAAACCTGCTTTTAACATGCACAAGTCCAAAACTTAACACTCGGTCTTCTGTGATCTTGACTTCCTTGATGACTATGGATCAACTCTGGGCTGTTTGCATTTTTCACCCCCCTTCCCGGTTTCCTCTGTGCTCCTCAGACCCTACTAACAACCTCAGTGATCATCTCCCGGAGCACTTTCTAAAGGGTGTCGTGCGTTTTCTTCATACTGCTGTTACGTGGTATGTCGGGACTGAAGCTGCAGAGCCGTATGGTAATTCTATATATAACCTTGCTCTGTTTAGAATTTCTTGTGTCTATAATAAGCAATCCCTTCTTAATTCCTAGATGGTTATCTCGACTTTATCACATATCTGATTATATGCAACTTCCCTTGCTTTTCATAGAGATGCTCTGCTCTCTGCATCCCTGGGCTTGGGTTGATGGATTTGTTGTTGCCTTCTCTCTCTGATTTTTCAGCTGGAGACACCGTACACATGGCGCTGTCATCGTCGGTAACCACGTCAGGCACGATGCTAAGTGCTTCTTAAGACACCAGAGTGGCTTTTCACAATTATTCTGGATAAGATACTGTTTTTGTGCTTTCAACAAAATCCAAGGGAGAATTTACCTAGAACGTGCAAGAGTCAGGTTTCCCAGAGGCTTTACCTAATGCCAGAATCCGTGTGCTTGAGCCCTCCTTAAACACCCAACTGTTTGGTTCTAGGAGTCCAGGAGTAAGGACCAATCTGAAGCTTTGAGTGAGAACTCCCAAAGAACACTGGGGAGTTGAAGCTAGAACAGTCTTTGCAGTGCGTGCTTGCTCGTTGTTCCTTGTTTCAGGAACCTTGGCTGCACGAGTCAAGCGTGCCTAAGAAGGTCTCTCTGTTTTGAGTAGCACTGATAGCTCACATGACACCGAACAAGCCTAGCCAGCCAAGTTCATGGACTAGCATGGGTGCTGTCTGCTACAGAGATTGGGCAGCAGGAGAAGGCGGGAAGGCCTCGAGAAGAAGGGGTGAATCTTTGCCTCTGCAGTGATGAGCAGAGACCTTATCACACATGCAAATACCTTTCCAGTTCCTCATTAGCCTTTTCTCTGCAGGAACACCCACTGTATGGAAATGCCAAGAATGCTTTTTCTATCATTAATCCCTCCCTCCCTCTCATTGCCAGAATCCTAAATAATTGAGTAACCACTAAAATCCTCAAAACACCCCTGGAGCAATGCTTGCAAGAATTAGGAGTTGCTTTTTGTTGTCATGGAGATATTTCTAGGGACAGATCAGAATTTGGCATGTAAGTTTAATTCTTATGATAAATCACTTGGCAATCTGAGAACAATTAGTATGAAATAGAAGACTGGCAATTATCTTTTGAATTTCTACTGTGTCCATGACTAATGCTTAGCATTTAGACCACAAAACCTTTTTCTTTAATGATCCTGAAAATATAGCTCTAATGCATTGTTTGAGAGGAGGGGCGAGGGAAGAATTCAAATTTACTTGCTCATTGCAGTTATTAGACCACATAAACTTTCTCAAAAAAAAAATCTGAGGGAGGATGTGAGAAAATACTACATGAACAAATAAATAAAACAGTATTGTTTCACCCTGAAAATTTATAAATGTGAACAAAATAATTTTATGTGAGATAGTATAATTCATAAAAACTGAATTTCCCTAACATTCACATAGATTTATTTTCAATTAGACAACTTTACAATTTAATTTTGTTCAAAAACAGATGAACACAATTTGACATAAAATCCATCTATGTGGCTATTTACTTCCTCAAACGTTTCTGCTGTTCTTTTTTAAAGTAGACAATTCAAAAGTTTCTTGTGAGAAGGGGAAGATGAGGAGGAGGAGGGAAAAGAGGAGGAAGAAGAGGGAGCGTGGGAGTGTGGTGGTTTTAGGATCAGTAGGAATTTCAGTGGTCACTCAAGTCTCTCCAAGAATACGAAAGGGTAGGACATGCTCTCAATGCCCAGCAACCCTGATCAAATGTCTTCTTTGGCTGTCCTCTGAAGACACACAGGGGCCTTCCAGGTCCTTCAAGGAACCCACCCTCACCCGGGCTGTTCTGATCTAACCACTCCAACTCCTCTGTCTGACACTTTTCCTCATGTGATCCGCCACAGATGTATGGGGGAGCGCACTGCATCCCACCGTGGCCGTTTCTCCAGTGAGAATTCATCCCTCTTCCTTCCATCCCTGAAGCTTCCAGCCTGCCTTAGAAAGGTATAACTTTTAGAGCCTATCCAAATATTTGCAATCATTACTGCAGTCAACTTTGAAATACTTTCAGTAGCTCCAAAAGCACCAATATCCCTTAACAATCATTGTCCAACCTCCCCAGCCTCTGATAACTACTATTCTACTCTTTCTAATTTTTCCTATTCTAGACAATACATATAAATGGAATCTGACATTATCTGGCCTTTGTGTTGGCATTTTCCACTTAGTATATGTTTTTAAGGTTGTATATGTTCATCAATGCTCCTTCTATTGTCAAACAGTATTCTACTCTTTACTTAGACCACATTCTATGTATCACTCGATGAGCATTTGGGTGGCTCCTACACTTTGCCTCTGAATAACGCTACTAGGGATAGATGTGAGCTTCCTGTGTGAACATATACTTTCATTTCTCCTGTGTGCTGCATCTAGGATAAGGAGTTTTTAAATTTTTTTACTTTTATTTTATTTTTTAAAAATTTTTTCGAGACAGGGTTTCTCCGTAGCTTTTTGGTTCCTGTCCTGGAACTAGCTCTTGTAGACCAGGCTGGCCTCGAACTCCCTGAGATCTGCCTGCCTCTGCCTGCCGAGTACTGGGATTAAAGGCGTGCGCCACCACAGCCCAGCTCTAGGATAAGGATTTGTAAAACCTTCTGGTAGCCCTATTTTGAACATTTCAGAAGAACTGCTAAGCTTCTTCCCATAGTGTCTGTACTACTCCACGTTCCCACAAGTTAGTGCTACCATGTGCATTTGCTTTTCTCTTTTCTTCTACACTTTTATGAGGCAGGGTCTCTCTACAAAGCCATGGCTGTCCTGGCCCTCACTATGTAGATCAGCCTGGCCTTAAATTCACAGAGAACTACCGGCCTCTGCCTCCCAAAAGCTGGTGTTCTGGACTTAAAGGTATGTGCCCCCATATCTGGCCCTATTTTCCGTTTTCTTAATTATGGCCATTTTAGTGGGTGTGTAGTGGTACTTTTTTTTATTGTAGTTTGGGTTTCTGTTTCTATGTTTATCACCAAGTGCTTTTTTTTCCCCAGAGGAAAGTTTTTGCCATCCCTGCTCAGCACCCAGGTTTCTTCACAGTCAGAGTGAGCCTCTATGGTGCAGGGTCCTGGAGAGACTTCACAGTCAGAGTGAGCCTCTATGGTGCAGGGTCCTAGAGAGACTTCACAGTCAGAGTGAGCCTCTATGGTGCAGGGTCCTAGAGAGACTGGTAAGCGGCCGGACAGATGCTCCCTGGAGAAGCAGGGTGGCCGAGGCAGCACACTCCCCAGGCACCTGCGGAAGGGTGTGGGGCAGAGGAGGTGGAAGGGCAGTGGGGTTAGATCAGCATGGGTGAGGGTGGGTTCCATGAAGAACAGGGAGCGTCTGCTGCTGTCATGCCTGCCTCACTGTGGCGAACTGTGTCCTCAGGAGCAAAGAAACCCTTCCCCTTCACATTGCTTCTGTCAGCATTTTGTTACAGCGACGAGACAAGTCACTAAAGCAACTTCCGGGTTAGTATTGCAGATACATTGACTACAGGACAACCCGTCAGTGCACCGAGTTTATCTGCTATGCTAGTTAAAAGCAATAACCGTTCATAAACTAATGCTACACATGCTTTATATTTTACGCATCTCTCTTTTTTTTACCCCCTACAGAATTTCATCCATGAAATAAATTTTAGTTTCTCTTTGTCATCTACAACCCAAACAAACAAAAGTTTCATATTTTCCCAGGGTTCAAACATTTATGCTGCTTCAAATTTCCATACATGTGATACTGAACCAAATAAAAGCCTTCTAGAGCATGTATGCATTGATTTTAAGACATTGTACATGAACCCAGCTTAATTTTTAGCTATGGTCATGACCTTGAAATTCTTATTTACCCAAAGTTCCTGCTTAGCACAAAGAGACTTCTGAACTCACAACACATAATTTCTTCGAAAGCAACCAACTACCGTTAATAATATTCTTTCGGGATATATCTAGGTGAAGGCTGTGCGTTTCATTTTAAATGATGTTTTTCGTGATGCCTCTGTCTGAAAATGTTGTAAGAGATGAGTAAACTAACAAGCCCTATAGAGAAACGATGTGTGAGTTTAATCTTCATTCAGAGGCATCTCCATCTAATGCTCACATTGCTGAACCTGTATGTGTCTGTATATTAGAAAACACTAGTAATTCTAAACACAATGCATGCCATTGCCTTCCAATGGGAAGCACTGGTGTGGCACAGTAGAGTGGTGGCGTAGAAGCCACAAGCAATCTGACGACAGAAGGTCGGCAGATGAACTGATTTTACGGCAAGGGAGCAATTTTTCTCAACATCCCTGATTACCGACATAATCCTTTAAGTAATGGTCATAAAGAATGATCATGACCAAAAGACATCTTTCCTCTTTTAAGTTCCTTGCTAGACCCAACTAGTCCAGATACGACCAGAAGAGAAAGAAGGTGGAGGGTGTTACTAACACTGGAGGTAACATAACAGGAAAGGGGAGGGTGCTGAAGAAAGACCAGGGTGCTACCAAAGAACTTAACGGTAGCAGTGGTTGTGCCCAGGCAGCGGGCACTGTTAGCAGACACAGTGAGGCTGCCCAGGAAATGCTTGTGGAGCTGAATTTGAAACAAGTCTTGGGAAGGCCTCCAGCCCCTCCCCCATCTCTGATTCACTCACCCTCCCTGGCCTGACAGTCACGCACAAATATTTTAATAGCAATGCTTTGCATTTAGAGATTAAAGGCCTTATACAAGTGCTGTTAAAAAAAAATCAAGCAGGCATTGTTTAGATGTAGATTAGATGAGGAGCTCAGAAGGGGAGACGCGGGCAATCCCTGTGATTAGTCCTGTGATCTTCATGGGAATGCAGCCTTCTCCCACATGGCCCTGCACACTGGGCTAGGTTTCCCTGCAAGGGTGCACATCCTCACTGTTTACTTCTGCTGTCTCAAATGCTACTTGGTGTTTTACTTCAAAGCATCCCAAGAGAGTGATCACACAAATCAGAACCGTTTTTTTTTTTAATTCTATTATTACCATACTTCCACTGATCTCGACTCAGATCCATGTACACGACAGTAGATTTAGGTTTAGTCGCACCTGCATGAGATACGTTACACTCGTCTCAAAGTTAGCGACACGTCAAAAATGTCCTCTCTGCCACGCACAGACTATTGTTAGCTAAACAATATAATTCTTCCTAATCAAGTAGCCACTGTGAAATACCTGATTCACTTTGCACCCAACAGCTGGGGCCGTGGCGTGGGTTCCCAGCCCGAGCCCAACACCAACACAATAGGAAGGGCAGAAACAGCTGCAAACTCTTGGGATAAAAAAAATTTGCTCAGCGGCTCTGCCATTAGGCTCGAGGGTAGGAAGGAAGTAAAATCATTTCTCTGTGTTTTTCATGTGTGGCAGCTGCCTTGGGTGGGAAAAAAAATAGGTTGATTCTGTTTTGTAACAGAAACGCTATAGTATTTATTAAAACGATGAGTTGCAGAAACTTGGCCTGGCTTTTAGTCCAGTCAAAACACTTCACAGAACCTGGGAGGGAGTCACTCTGGCAACGCCAGCTGAAGGTCTCCTATCTTCCCTGCCCCCCTGCCCTCTTCCCTCCACTGTATCTGATGTAAACAAACTGGACCTCAGTGTGGTTGGCTGCCTGATTCAGTAAACTGTCAAATGTTTTAGGTTTATTTATATAAAAGTCGATGGAACATAAGTACCACTGAAATACATCCCCCGTGGTTCCAGAGGCCCCTTATCTGTACGCACTATTGCTGCCAGGCAAGCATTTAATCTCTTCAATTAAAATTGTCTTTCCTCAAAAGCAGGTTCCAGCTTTCCTTTGCTTCATGCTTTTGTCCAGTAGAGAAGAATTAGTTGGTTCTTTTTGTTTTTGTTTTTCGAGACAGGGTTTCTCTGTAGCTTTGGAGCCTGTCCTGGCACTAACTCTTATAGATCAGGCTGGCCTCAAATTCACAGAGATCCGCCTGCCTCTGCCTCCCGAGTGCTGGGATTAAAGGCGTGCGCCACCACTGCCTGGCAATTAATTGGTTCTTAATACATGTTTGTGACTTTACCTTTTTCTCTTTGTGCCATTAATAACAGAAGATAGCTTTTTACTCCCATACACAGTAAGGGACAAGAATAAAGTGTCACCTACAGCATTTTAGTTATAATGAGTATGTGATTTTATATATACATGATATATTCCTTGGATGGTATGACCTTTTTTTTTATTAAAGTAAACTTACTGAAAAGTGGGGTTTCATTATAATTTTAACATGTGAGAATAGACTATGACCCTTTTGATGTTTAAGAAACTACTCCTTTATGGACAAAACAGGTTATATTTAGGAATATATACACATATATATACACACATATGTGTATCTACGTAAATAAGTATGTATATACAATGTAATTGCATGAAACAACTGACAAAATAGGATTCATGAATTTGAAGCAGAGCAGGAGGGTGTATGGGAGGGTTTGGAGGGAAGGAAGGAAGGGGGAAATGTTGTAATTACAAAAATATAAAATATCTCTCAAATCTAAAGTGACTGTAAAGAGTATTAGTGAGGACCTGGGCTGGTAAGATAATGGTCAACTTAGAAAAAAAGAAAAGCAGAAATGAAGACGAGGGGGAAGCAGGCCATCGCCACGAGCACATCCGGAATCCCCTCAGTTTCCAATTCTCCTCCAGATCCTTTGGAATATCATAGCAATTATCAGTATGCATGAAGCATGCATTCAAACACAAGCAATGTGATCCCATTTCAAACATGACAGGTGACAGCCATATAGGAACGTTACAGTGTGTAAGTACGTGGAAGGAATTTGTGTCCCACCTTCACAGCCAAGAACAGAATGAAGGGACCAGGACTGGGGATCAGGGAGATTGCACACTAGATAGGGGGAGAGGTGAGGAGAGGCCCCGTCAGCAGTGAGGGAGTAGCAGCAGGGGACACAATGTACAAACTCATCACAGCATCTTTGTCAACACGGTGACACTGCAGCTCTGAAAACGTCCCGCTATGCTCTAGAGTATCAGAGAAATGATTTGCACCTCTTAAATTGTAGCCATGACCAACATCCAGATTACTCTAAAGACACTGAGAACTTTCAAAACTTTGCTTTGTAAAATAATATCAATCCACGATGTGTAGATGGGTATATCCGAGGAAAATCTCATCAACTCAGTATTTTACTGGAAACCATCCTCTGATCAGGATATTAACTACATCAGGCAACTAAAAATAAGCATCTTGCCTTATAAGACATTCTTAATAGTCACAGAAATTCCACAGATGTCATTGTCCTTCTGCATTAATTGAGAATCTGCGCACGAACTCATGGTGAAAGCACCAATAACTATTAAAGCGATAAAATACGCCTAGCATGAGGGGTTGTTAATTTCTGCAAAGTGCTGTGATTCTTGTAGCTAGGAAACACTAATTCCATCAAGTCTAAATTGTGAACCTTTATCGTATGGAAATAGTGCTGCTGGCCATTAGAAGCATTTCTTAATAAAGACTGTGCTTAAACAAATTAAGTATCTGATCTTCTCTGTGTGGGGCTCCACCATTTTGCAGAACGAGGAGAGATTTTGATGATAACACCCCTTCCTGAGTCCTGCCAGTGTCTCTCGGGGTGTGAACGTTTCTCCTCAGGGACACACATGGCTCACACAATAGCGCTCCTTTGATCCACAGTTTCCCCTGAGAGAGGAAAACCCTGCCTGGAAGGGCTTCATTGTTTCATTTTTACTTTCCAATCATGTGACAGAAGTTATGAATGGAAAAAAAAGGCCGTTTTAGACAAGCAAACTAAAGCAGCCACATTTGAGTTGAAAGGTTCAAAAACTTGACCAAAACATTCTACCTGCTTCATGAAAAGTAGGCCATGCTTCAGCGTCAGCCTTTTGGGTTCGTCTCTACTGCGACTGTGGCTTTCACTGTCTAGCCTGTTTGTCAATACCTGACAGTGAAAACAGAAACAAACAAATTACACGAAACTCCAAGAAAGCACCCACCTGCATGAAGCGACCTTCTGATGTCCCGAGATTGGCAATGGTGAGGTCGCCTTTGATGAAGGTGGATATAGACGTCAAGAGCACCTGCTTGAACTGGCCCATGAATAAATCGACGCGCTGCAAAGCTGTGGTGAACTCCGTCCGATACTCGTCACTGCGCACCTCACAGCCTGATGAATTCCTCAGCAGGGTCTGGAAGAAAATACGGCCATAAAGTTAAGGTGAATCTAGGGCAAACAAACTGGCGAGAAACCTTATTAAAGAGCTTGCCGAGAATATCAAGGAGAGCTGGGCAAACGATAAACAGCCCTAACCATGCACGAATGCTGTAGTGACCAAAGCAGCTTCAGCTTTACTAGGTACTGTTGTGTGTACAGACTCTCAAAGATGGGAGGCAAAGAGTGCTACCTCAGTTTTACACTGTGGTTCAAATGGTCACTCATGAAGGCAGAATCTAGATGCTGTTGAAAGAAAAACAAAACATTAGATATTTCATTTCTGGACTTCCTAGCAGCAAGTCCAGTGAAATGAATTTCAGGTATATTAATATTAATAGCATTAATAACATATTAACTGTTAATGGTCATACTATGAAATATCTTAAAACTCAAGTATATGTTCTTGTTTTGGGGCCATGTTCATGGGGAGACAACTGCACCTAAGACAACTGCAGCCATCAGGGTCCTGAATGCAAGCATTTTATACAATTCCTACAATCTTCCTGAGTTCAGAAATTGAGTTAATCTCTGTTTTACTCTATCTGTAAAGTAGAGATTGCTACAGAGAA
The DNA here is from genome assembly GCF_014885135.2 of Alexandromys fortis. Classification (NCBI taxonomy): domain Eukaryota; kingdom Metazoa; phylum Chordata; class Mammalia; order Rodentia; family Cricetidae; genus Alexandromys; species Alexandromys fortis. The sequence goes on from NW_026067933.1 coordinate 8,418,119, forward strand.
ATGTCCCCACCACATAGAATTGTCGCAAAAATTAACTAGCTCACTGAGTCTCAGAGAAGAGAACCAGTCTGCGGAACTCCTGCCAGCCCTGGGAGAAAGGCTGAAAAAGAGCGGATGTCAAGTATCTCAGTGAGAAGTTTCCTGAGAGACAAGTACCAATCTGGTGATGTTCCAATTCAACTGGAAGGGTTCAAAAAATTCCGTTCATTGATGCAGGGCAATGCCAAGCAATGCCATGATCCCTGGCACTACATATGCATGCATTCAGACCCCTGGTTTTTCTTTCGCCTGTCAAATCTAAGCATTTGTCTTTCCTGAGCAGGACCATTCACGCTTGACATCCATGGCACACTACCCAAGGCTGTATTCTAGACTCATGCCTGGACCACATACTTATCATACTGGAATTATGCGTCTCCTGTGATATCTGTTTCATTGATTCAACATTTGTATCTCCACCCACTTGTCTGAGAGATACTTCCCACTTCCTGACCTTATGCTATTACACACCTCCTAGAATGACCCTTCCGTCCCTTCAGATGTTCAATGCAGACATCTAAATGTCTTCAAGATTCCTCCTTTTTTTCATCCCGCCCACGTAAACCAACTTCAGTCCCCACCAGTTTCACTTTCCAGCTGCCCTACCCAGGTAATCTACCTTCCGTTTCCAGCCGTTTCATTTTCTACCTGTCCCAGCTGCTTTCTGTCACTGTGATAAGACACCGACCAGAGGTGACTCCGGGTGGAATGGGTTGTTTGGTTTACATGTCCAAACCGCTGTCCATCGTTGAGGGCAGGAACTCAAGCAGAGGCAGGAACCACAGAGAAACGCTGCTTACTGGCTTGCTTCCTGGGTCACATTCCGTAGCTTGCTTATTCCTCCCAGGACTAGCTGTACAGATGATTCCACCATTGTGGACTGGGCCTTCCCAGATCAATCAACAATCAAGAAAATGCCACACAGAACTGCCTACAGGCCAATTCTGATGGGGGCATTTCCTCACTTCAGGTTTCCCTGATCCCGACTGACTCTAGTTGGTGCTGGTTTTTTGTCAACAGACTATCCCGAGACCTAGTTCTGGTCTTTCTGCCTCCAGCACCACGCTCTTTGTCCTAGCCACTGTCAGGTTAGCTGGTAATACTGCAATAGACCTTATTTCTTGTCTTTTAATGATTCAACACCTCTTCCCTTTTCCTTTCTATGTGGAACACTTAATGCATATCCTTGCTCGTAGGAATGTCATTTTTTAACATGGCCTGCTAATTCATAACATGCGGTTTCTACCCAGCTTCTGCAGGTCTGTGTTCTTTGTGTCTCAATATGCAGATCTACTTTCAACTGTCCATGTATTCCAGACACTGTCCCATTAATGACCCTGACTTATATAGTTTCCTTTTTCAGGGCGCTGGTTCTCAGCTCCTTCAATACTATATCACGAGTGGTAGACCGAATCATGGAAATCAGAGAGCTAATAAATAATAACAGAATGACTGAAGAAACAAGGGGGAGGGGCGTGAGTGTGGAGCACTGAGCTAGTATTTTTTTAAGCTATCTTTTGCAGGAATAGGGCAGTGAGGATTTCATGAAGAGCAAGGAATACTAAGTCCTCATTGTCCTGATGACAACTGGGAACTGATAAACCTGGGCAAGATGCAGGGGGTGTGAGGATATACTAAGAAAAATGAAGTCTACTTTAGATGAAAAGAAATGGAACATCTTAGACATCTTTATACTCAGCTACAGGTCTAAGAAAAGGATTTGAAAGCCATAAATCCCCTATTATTATAATTTCTTACTATCATTTTTATTACAATTTATTATAATAATCATAAGCTTCTCATTTTTTGTGGTGCTTGTGACTGACCCAGGGCTTTGCACACATTAGGAAAGCAGTTACTGCCCAGTCACACCCCCTGCCCTCCAACTCACTGTTTAAGAGCAACAAAAAATTCAGTTTTATTTCTGTATAATGACTGCATTCTTTAACAGTGACCACCCATCACATGGGTTAAAGGTCACCTAACATATTCTATTCTGTGCGCCGACAATTTCTCCATTTTAAATGGCAGTCAATGAGCAAACTGAGAGAGTCTCAGAGATACTAAATCTATTGTATCTTATAATTAAGCGAATGCTTCTGATCCGGACACTTATTTTGATGTATTAATGAGCCGTTGCTCACTATTTAATTAGAAGCTCTTCTTCGCTAGAGTACTATAGATTATTCTGAGGCGTAGCAGGTAACTGGGCTGTACCAGCCACTCCATAGAGATCGATTCATTGATAATTGAGGTTCTACCGATGATCACATTTGTAGAGACAGCCATAGCCGAGAAAGGCTGCTTAAAGCGGCAGTGAACGGTTTAAACTCTTAGGCCGTCTATTAGAAGAGGGACTGTTGCAGGGCCAGGTTTCTGGGGCTGCCTTATTCTTTCTCCTAGGCTCTACTCCCTCCTCTACATCTGGAAACTTGAAAATCTCAAACTTGACATAGGGCACAGCGTTACTTAATGCGTTGTCTGGGATACGAACACAATGCGTAGTGTGTGGAGTCATCGTGGATCATAAACTACTGTTAGCTTTCTGTCATCAACCCAGGAGCTCTCATTATCTGTTGTCCCCCGCGCACTGCGGCCTACCTAGGTGATAAGCCTTGGGATCTGTGTCTGCAAAACCACCAGAGATAAGGCCCTTCTCTGAAGCAGCTGGCTTTAAGGTACACCTTGCCGGGTGGGGCGAACAGGGCACTGGGACAGGTGATCTCTGGGAGTTCCCTGGAACGTTTGCAGGCTTACAAGAGCCTGCTGACTTTTTCTTCAGTGGAACGAGGGTGCTGCAACCCGGACTTCAGTCCCTATATACCTGTTTCTACAGATGTAAAGGTTGAGTGTAAATCCGCATCAACAATGCAGTAGGGTCCATGTTGTGAACGTCAAGGCCCTTCCTTCGGGAAACCAGTCTCTGAACCCCATGCCTTTAAGGATTAGAAACATGGAGTTATGTCTCTACCTCTCCCCAGTAAAAGTGCTCTGTGGAGACGTTGCACAATGTTAGGACAGGATCTGCAGGACGCCTTGATCTCGAAAGATTGTGCAATTTGGAGCTAAGAAACAAACAGGGGCAAGAACATTCTAGTTTCAGAATGCATGGATCCATGTCTACTTCTTTTTCATCTCTTCCCATAGCAGAAAGCTAAAGGTAGTAAGAACACTGGTTTCCAGAAAGAAGTGATATGCCAACATTCACTGCAGGAGAGAGGTCTCTTCTTATCTCTCTTCCTGCTGAGAGCCTTGGGCAACCCAGAGATTGGGGCAGGCCTGCAGAAGTGCGTGCTGTATAAGCCTTAGCAATGGAAGCTCAATAATGAGCCTTGGTTTAAGCTCTGCCTATTGCAAAACAACATGCAAAGAGAGCTAACTCTCAGTCTGACCTCAGCATATACATTCATAGGATTGTGTACCACACACACACACACACACGCGCATGTGCGCACATGCACACACACACAAGACTTGTAAACTCCCTTACCTAGCCCCTGTCTTACATCTCATCCTAGAGATTACTCTAGGTGTAGCAATTACTCTGCACTATACATTAATTAATTCAGTATTTTGTTTTATTTGTGTGTGTGTTTATTATCATGAGTACTTGCTAGTTTTTTTTTTTTACCTGACTCAGGCATATGTTTTTTTTCCCTTTTTTATAAAAAGAAAATTGAAGTTCTAGAAACCTCAATAGGTTTGATTCAAAATGTTTCCCCCAATTAACACTGTGATATATGCAGCGAGTATGCAATTATCTTTAATTCAGTGTAATTAAGGATGTGATATATTTAAAATAGTGATTCTTTTAATTGATTGATAGGACAGATTTAGCTCCTCTATAGATAATTTAAAATCAGTCATGTAGATATTTATTTTTAAATGTAGCCTTGTAAAATCATTCCAGCTTACTCATATCAGTGCTTACAACCCTGACCATGGCAAGTTAGTTAACAGAAGACTTTAATATAGGTTATGCATAGTCATATTTTGCATAAGTTCTAGTAATGGCTTTGTGGGAGACTCAACTTTCAAAATGCAAAGTGTCCTTTCTTATACTTTTCCACCAGTTGGCTAAACACTCAACTGTGCTAGCGTCAGGAGCTCTGCTCAGTTTTCTACCCTGAAGGCCACTCCTGTAGGGATGTAGAGGGTTGCTGCAGGCAGACGCACAGGGCTCTGGCCTTCAGTGTCTGGCTATGCTTCTTGCAGATGAAGTTTAACTCCCTGGCCACTCGAACTTCTCAGTGATCAACACTAAAGCCAGGGCGTCCCCGTACAGTGCAGAAGAATGGCTCCCGGGCAGAGCAGGCTAGTCTCTAATGCCAGAAGTTGGTGTTGTCTGAACCCTGTCCTGTGCTAAGAAGAGAACTCAAGTCTGCTGTTCTCAGGGCACAGCATGAAAGGAGGATGCTTTCCCACTACTTCTGCTTCCACTGACTTCCCTAGATGAAGACATCCCAAACTGTGGCTTCACCGGCCCTGCGACCATGTCCGCCTGAAGCCTAGTCTAGCTGCGAGTGTAGCACAAGAACCAAGCCGGGCACAGAGTCGAAGGCAAGCTGGCCAAAGGACACCCTTTCAGTCTGGCCGGTCACCAGCATGGCCAGCCACCAACACAGCACTAACAGGCCTCTGGTTGGCCTGCTGCTGGCTCAGCGCTGGTGAGTCACCAGGTGACAATGTCGTCGCAGCCCAAGTCTCACTCACCGAGCGTTGCCGAGCGGTGATGACCTAATTCAACACGCTACTGGATTTGTGCCCCTCAGGGCCAGCATGGCTCCACATCTGCCTGCAGGCTATATGTGAATAGGCCTGACTCAAACCCATCATTTTTTCTTCCCCATTTGGGAGGGCAGCTTTTCTCTGCTTGAGTGCTGAAATTCCATAAAGCATTTCTCCCAGCCCCTGCCACCTCCGCTGCTGAATATTGAACCCAAAGGTCTACAAACGCCAAGCACATATTCTCCTGCCAAGCCACACCCCAGGCATAGTTTTATCAAGAAAGTATTGCGTCTTTACGATGGTTACCTGCTCAAGACTAAGCCCGTCAAATTCCAGTATGGAGAGGGAAGGGGCTCGTAAAGCCTGCCCTTAGCTGAGTCCTTTAATTTTGAAGGCGACTAGAAGGAGACTGTGTTCATGCCTTCACGGATGACCCACACCCATTCCATATAAAGCCTAACTAGACTCAATGGGTTAGATATAAAAATAAAAGAACATGAAGCTGGAAGGGGGAGATAAGCTGGGGGAGGGGGACCTAGATTGTGGGGGCAGGGGCTGGGTTTGAGAGGACGCGCTGCATGTATTTATGAAGTTTTCAAAGAATCTGTAAGAAACATAATAAATACGTTAGGCTTTGAAGGTCATAGAATCCTTGTGGCATATTTTACTTTTCGTGTACATACATAACTCTTTAAAAATGGAAAAGTCCATTCTTAACTTGACACATGAGCCAAAATGTCTTCCCAACCCATCTTCTGAAGGTACCATGCTCATTGGGAGACAAGAGACTGACACCTGAAAACAGGTAACTCGTCGTGCACAGCCAAGAACTCAGCAGACACGCAGATGAAAACAGCCCCGGGCCCAGGGCTGTAAGAAGAGGGGAGAGCGAGTGAGATCGCACGGGCTTCCACAGCTGTGCAACCCCGTAGCAGAGATGGATGGCGAGGAGATCTGGACAGAAGTTGGACTACAGGAGGAGAAAATTCTTGGAATAGATTATATTTTATGTACATGTGTGTATGTTTTTTTATTTGCATGTGTACAAATGCTTGCATTCATACATAGATATAAACTTACTCTTGGGGTTAGAACACTCAAGTTTCTCCAATGATGACATGGTCTCTGGAATTGGACAGGCTAAAACTTTTTTGCTTCTTTATCATTTCCTAAGGTGAACCAGATATAAAACAGGCTGGGCCCATGTGGTTTTGGTTTGCAGTCCTCATGGTGAGCTTCAGTCTCAGCAAGGAGTGGCAGGGATTCATAAACCCGTTCCAAGGATGGCAGATTTGGATGCTGTGAGGAGCTTTTTCTGTCCTTCTCTATTTAGCTAAGAGAAACCAAACTGTAATGCATTCATTTCACAGAGAAATTAGAAGACCAGAAGTCACAAAGCCAACGGCTATATTACATTAACCAATCAAAGGGGAGGTTCCCTTTCGGCAAGGAGTACTAATGACTGTCTTAGCAGAAGACCAGAGGAGCTGAAAGACAGGTGAAACAGTCATGCCTTGGTGTACTGCTGAAGCCCATGACTACGCTCTAGGCCGCCATTAATCCGCCTGCCAATAGCTCTTATCCCTCTTTTCTATCTTAGCACTAAGGAGTGAGACACATTTCATGTTTTCTCATCTGGTTTTAGATGTGAACTACTTATCAGAGACTTCCTGAGTGGGCTAAGTACTCAAAGTCCCGAGCCCAAAGCCAAATCTCTCATTTCAGTTGGCCTATCTCGTTCAGGAGAGTGTTTCTCTGCCTAGCATATACTTCATGCCAAGGGGTGCCAAGTCAGGGGAATCCTGTGGCCATAAGAGATGGGACTGATGAAGACATTTCTTCTTTTTTTATTTATCCATGCATCATTTTAAATGAGAAGCCGTGACTGGGATCTAGGAGTGAAAACCTGGGCGGGTACCACTATGACTATCACTGCTCAAGCAACAGCCACTAGACTCCAGCGTTCCTCTCCCCAGCAGTATCACTCAGTTCCGGGCATGTTCCAGAAGGTCCGAAGGAAGACATGTCCTCCCTCCGAAGCCTCCTACTGCTTTTAACTCTGTTTCTGGTTTCAGTTAACTACCAAGTTCAGTAACTTCTGCCTGGCCACCTTCCTCATCTTTGTCTTCATCTCCTTTCATTTTTCCTGCCTTTGATTCAATCATTTTCCCAAAGTGTATTGAGATCACAGTGCCCGTGTGTTTATTAATGTAAGGAGGGAACACAGGCTAGAAGAGACAGAACTTTTTAGCTTCTCCTCCCTGTTAACTCTGCAAAAACCACTACTCTATAAATTAGGTTTTTGAGACCGGAAGGGAAGAAGGAAAGGTAGTTTACGGGGGAAATGGTGCTTTTACTAATAAACATTTTAATAGCCAATGTGAAACACAGATCTGTGTTATAGTCATTTGTTTGATAAGTATGTGTTTTGTTCAAGTGATTTTATCAAGGACCAGATATACGGAGCTACAATCCACTCCATATCAAGGGATAACAATATGAGTGGAAAACGTATCTCTCTACAAGTAGTAAGAGATGTGCTTGAAATGGGGAGTGGATGCCGCCATGACACTCGGAAAATTTCAGACTACAGAGGGGAGAAGGAACGGGAGGGAAGCTGGAGAACAGGAGGGTTAAAAAGAAATGGAGAAGCGGTGTGAATCTGAACAAGCGAGTGCTGAAGGAAACGGAGACTGCTCGCAGAGCAGGCGGTAGAAGGCTGGGTTATACAGGGACTGACAGACCCTACGGGCTAGGGCTTTGATAGGCTGGGTGTAGGACAGAGTTCAGCAATATTCTTGAGCCAGTTTGTACCAGCTCACGGAGCCATTTACGCAATTTTCCTCCTCGTTGTACTCAATGGCCAAATCTGTTTCCGTGATAACTTGGCATAGGTGGGATGGGATATTGAAATGCCAGAAACTGGCCGGCAGTGAAAGCCGGGGGCGTCTACTATCTCCTACCAAGAGTTCGTTCTTGGCTTATTACTACATGTGAGGGAAACCAGGACCCAAGCAAGGGATTCCTTGAACATCATCCCAATGAGCATGGACTTTACCCTGCGCCACTGAGGACTCCCCGGATTGTTGCTAGGGTTGCAGCTCTAAAAACAGGCCGATTTCTAGAAAGATGACCACATCACTCTGGAGACAGATTCAGCAGAGATGAGGACAGATCCAGGGTGATCTAATTTTTATCTTATTGGCATCATTTTTTTTAACACACAACAACAACAACAAATCTGATAGAAGCAATAACGTTTTCTATTTCTGCTTTATGAATGCATAGAAAGAGAGAAAATAAGAGACTGTTCATGAAGAAGGCTGAGGCAGGCCAAATGATTCCTTGGGCGTATTGAATCTCTTGATTAAATAGGTGTTGTTTGCACATACACACTAGCAGCTGGATAAGGCGCTTAAGGAATCCTTGAGCAAGGCTGGACTGCGGGAGAATGTCAACATGGATTAATGAATGAGAGAGGTTGTGTAAACGATTACTTAATCCCAGGGGAGGGTTTCCTGAGCCACTGGGGAACTGGGCTGAGGTTGACAGACAAGAACAAGGTTAGGAGGAAACAGAACATTAAGCAAACAATCGTTCGATTTCTTTTGTGATTTGCCTGCAGCTCAGAGTATGAGACAAAGCCTCACTAAAGCAAGGCAGGTAAAAGCAGCCACCCTGCAATCATGATTAAAGTAACTATCCACCCAATAACTGGAAAGGATTTCTCAGTGTATATTCCCAGACAACGCAGAAAATGTGGCTGTTTCTTAAACTAGTTCTTGAACCTCTAATAAATAGAGCATTAAATCATGTTCTGGGGGCTATAACGGAGGCTTCTTGGGGCCAAAAATGCAGGGAAAGTTTTAATTAAAAGCAACACTTGTTTATGGAACTGTAGGTATTCACTTTCCCGGTAGTCCCCACTGCTTCTCTCCGTGGACTTCTGAGCTCTCAGTCCGACTGTTGTCTTTTCCCTGCCTGAGTCTCCTGTCTCCTGACAGCAACGGCCTTCCCCATTGCTACCCTAGAGCCTATGAAAACTAGAAGGTTGGTTCTTCCTTTTTCAACAAGGAACTTTCTTTTCAGTAGGTGGGGAAATGGTCTCGTGCGACACCACCTGTAAGGCTGGAATATGTTTAAGTTCTTTGTGTAGCTGTCGCCAACTGAAAACTTAAACTTTCGACCTTTAACATCAATTACAAATTTCACCTCCTACTTTTAAACTACCGCTTAGATATCATGTTTTCTAATCCCAATGGATATCCCTACCGCCGGGACAATAATAGAGTTGAGATTGTATGTTATATGCCTGACTCTACCTTGGAGTAACCACTTTCATAGCAATTGCACTTAAAAAAGTCTGAGCTTAGTCGAGAGTGGGTAACAGAGCTAATTTTCCCCCCCACAGTGTCTCCAGATAAATCCAATGTAATTGCTTTTTGTCAAAGTAAAATTATTTCTCAATCACTTTTACTAATATAGCTACTGCTTCTTGTTTGCCATGATGGTGGAGCCAGAAATTGGTTTCTTCTTAGCAAATTATCAGTTGTATTCCATCCCACGGCAAACTCCCCATAGTAATTCAAGTTGCTGAGTACCGGGATTACCTAATGTGACCCGAGGTTCACCTCTCTTATTGCACTTTTGGACATTTCTAGACACTTAGACTGTCTCGTATTGTTGAAAATATGAAGAAAACAGTTTCACTTTCCTATTATCCTATTCCAAAGTGTGTATATTTCTTACATCCACTTGCTCTTATAAACAGTCGGTTACACTCAAGATTCTGGTCCCTTTACTGGAAAACAGAAGTCCTCTGCCTGTAATTACCAGCTGCAGGAAGGGACAAGCCAGTGACCTCCCTGACTTGTAGGCACAGGACCAAGCGCGGAAGATTAAGTGCCTCCTATTCCCTTGGTAAACACCAGTTCTTTGTTGGCCGAACAAAAGCGAACAAACAAAGCACAGAAAAAAAAGATGAGTGCTTCTTTGGATCCCTCAGATATATTTTTACACCTGCACTTCAGACCTTTGCGGCTTGTGTAGATGATAAAAACAACATTGTTTGTGATTTATTCATAAAAATACTTGGGCAAATTTGCCCGAGATCTTATACGCCTATGACTCCTATGTTCTTTCTTTACTGTTTAAATATACAGATTCATTTCAGGAGACTTCTCAGATCAAATCAACGCTATTTGGCGTCTACGATCTACGATGCACATGCTCGGTAGTAACGCATGGTTAGGCCTCTCTTCCGAGACCTTATCTCATTTAGGTATCTCCATGATTAAATGCACACAAGCAGACGAAGACAATCGATTAATGTGGAAGAGAAAGGTCTGATGTGTGTGCAGCAAAAATGGAGGAATCGACAACACAAAGAAGATCCTGGTCTGAAAGCACACAAGGACATCCAGGAGGTGCTCATGAGTTGGGCATGGGTCCTGGGAGGACATCCAGGAGGTGCTCATGAGACGGGCATGGGTCCTGGGAGGACATCCACGAGGTGCTCATGAGACGACCATGGGTCCTGGGAGGACATCCACGAGGTGCTCATGAGACGGGCATGGGTCCTGGGAGGACATCCAGGAGGTGCTCATGAGTTGGGCATGGGTCCTGGGAGGACATCCAGGAGGTGCTCATGAGACGAGCGTGAGTCTGGGAGAGCTTGGCTCCCACTTGGCCTCTCAGCCACATGATCCTCATGAGCAGGAAACACTAAAAAAGGGATATAGTTATGAAGGGTACACTCTGCCGACTCAGAAGGACAATGTGACTCGGGCCACCTCACCGCCACATTGCCTCAGATTCCATTACTGTGCATAACGCCGAGGGTTTCAAAGGGACTCATTTTCGTGTTCTCTGAGTTGCACGATTCTTCATCACAGGACTCATGAGTAACGGGAGAGCCCTTTTCATGCGCAGAAGAAATATCTCCAGGAATACAGAGTGTTGGCACCAAAGAGAGGCAGGGGACCAAGGAAGAAGAAATCCAGCCCAACAGAAACCTATCTGCTTCCAAAGAAGCTGATGGGGTGCTAGGCTAGGAGAGGCACAGCTCTCTCGGGGCGAGCACAGCCGACATCACAGCTGCAGCTCCCAGCCATGCACACATGACTTACTTCATGCTAAGCTTTATTAAAACACATCGACAATTTTGTATAACAGGATGTATTTTAAAAAGTTAAACTCTCAACAGAACACTGCACCTTCTAATATTTTTGTGAAGTACAAATTAATGTGCTTTCATGGCCCCAACCCCCTTAAAAAAGTTAAAATTAAATGCGACAGTTTATGGTTCAGGCACAAGGCTATGAAATGGGTCATGATTATTAGCGTATTAGACACTCGGCATATGTTTGCCCAAAACTAAACATGTTAAAGATATAATGCTTTATCCATAGTCTAAAGCTTCGTGTAAAAGTTCACTTTATCACTCTAGAGCAGCCTTTTAATTAAACCGTAAAAAATATTGCCTTTCTTTTATATTCACAGATTATGTCATATTTCATGAATTACCGAACGCCTTGTCGACAGAGCGACTCGGACATTTGCTGTCATCTCCACTAATCCATTGCTGCATGAGGGTCAGGTACAGTTAGCTTCCTGTTGCCTTCCTATCAAGAGTGAGCACTCAGTGAGTAACTATTGGGCTTCCTACTGAATCCTGGCCACACAAAACTCCTTTTCCTCCGACTCTTGCTGAAAATAGTGTTCACAAGTATCTGCTCATCTTATGCCCTAAATGAAACAGTTAGACTCTGGCACTTAGCTTAAACTATTAAGACGAAAGAACAAGCTTGCAATGTAATTAGCTGAAAATAAATGGAAAATATTGCACATTGTGTTGTCAAGGTAATTTTTAGAGACATTCATTTTTTGCTATCGACTCCTGCTGCATTAGTGCTTGTAACCTGTTTAGTGCATTAGCGCTGAACACTATTGATTCACTCAGAGCTGGAGGGCCAGTTCAGTCCCGCTTTGTCCCCAAATCCTGAGTGCCTCTTCCCCTTCAGTGCGAGCAGGCTGCCCATGAGAGGCTAAGTGCTAATCAGATATTTCGAATGTAAAGGAAATTTAGCCTTCAGATGTATACTTTTCTGGTACGCAGACCCACATTCTAGGCCGCCGTGAATCATCCGTGTTCTGTCCTGACAGCACTACAAACTGGATTTCCATAAAGCCGGCTCGGACAGAATGCTTTCCAAGCCCCAAATGACCTTAATTCACCCCTTTTACCTAAAGTGCAGTCTGAAGTGTCACCTGCCATTTAATGGTCCCTGACTGATGAACGTTTCGACAATGTGTCCAAATAGGATAAGTGAAGTGCAACAGTGTATCTTTTTATTCTATACTTATATGACCCGTAAACCATCTTTCCCCACCTGTGAACGTGGAGAACGGTTAAAACTCTTATTCTATATTAGCATGCACTAGTTAGACCTTCCCCTTTCCTTTTCTTTCTGCAAGATGGGCCAATCTTCCTGAAGTGCTGTGTGCACGCACTTCATCTGCTACTACATTAGCCTAGGTCCCAGGTAAGCGCAGAAATTGCTTCCCCAAGGTAGAGCCTGGCTCATAGAATAGGAAGTCAATACTGCTCAGCCAGTGAGTCATAAGCGAATGAGACCTCCTGGAACGTTTTAGCTGGAGGAAAAATATATAATTAGCGGACTGGAATGTATCCAGGATCTTAGAATCAATTACTGCATCTATACAAAAAAAAAAAAAAGTCAAGGGAAGAAAGTTTTATTGACTCCAAGAGTAGTCAAGCCTTTGTTTCTTTTCTCTGATACTTTTGAGTCCTCCATGGGCCCTGGGGAGGTGGCTTCCAGCACAAACATGGGCACTTGGTCATTCTGTGTCCACTTTATCAGTATTTGTGCCAGTGCACAGACAAGTACCAGCAGAAATTCCTGGTAAGTCCTCTCTAAATTCTGGCAGATCCTTGTTTTTCTTCTTTGAAAGAAGAGATAAGGAACCAGGGAGGGATGGCCATTGATAAGACCAAAGTCCAGAGAAAGGGTGCAACACCCCAAATTTGAAATACTACAGTAAGTTTTAACAATGTTATTACTCAATAGGTTATTATCCTTATCAACATAGGGGGTTCTTCATGCTTCCAGTAATCTCTTACTAAGGAATGTGGGACTGGAATCATCACATATCGGTGCCTTAGCTTCAGAATTTTACCATTTTCAAAAGTCACCTTTAAAATCCATTTCTTCTCCTGTTGGACTTACTATCCAATAAGTAATACAGAAATTTCCTCAAATGAATCACCACGGAGGGATCAGCAACTTAACACAGTCACACCCTGCTTTAAAGGAGAGTATGAACAGGAAGCACCCTTAAAATGCAGGGACGTGGTTAACCTCAGCTACCTGACACATGGGAGATGCTGTTACTCACATCCTGAGTAAGTACCCTCCCCAGGTAAAGGCTACCTGCATTGCACGCCAGAGTTCCAACTTGAACTGTGTCCTTTTGCTTTTGGTTTATGAAAGCGTTATACGGTGACATTTTAGAATCTTTTTGGGGATGAGTTGAGGGACAGACATGTGACGGTTTAAGGGGGTTAGCAGGGATGAGGCAAAGGCAGGAGGCACTAATGGCTCATTTGTTACTTTATAAAAACACCTCTGGGGTGTGTCCAATGAACTCAGAGAATATTATGAAATTTTGGAAAGAAATTCGTTTTAAGTTTCTCTTAGCTTAAAAACAAATTGCACCGTGCCATTTTGTATGCCATAGACAGCAGAAAGAATTCAAACAAGGCAGGAAGCAGCAACTTGCCCAGTCTGCAAGAGAATAGACGCAACAGCTATGGAAAAGAAGCAAGTGAAAATTAGTACAGTTTTAGTTAATTTTTTTAAAGTAAAATACATCGAATCCTTGTACCTTAAGGGTTTTCTTTCTTAAAAGATTTGCTTTGGAGCAATGTTTAGTATCAAAAATGAAGACTCATCAGTAACAGTGCACAGAGGGTAACATTCCCTCATTCCTGGACACGGGATGTAAGAAAACAACTTTGGAATGTGGCTTTACATGTTTCACTCCTAATATGAAATGCGTTCTCGTGAGAGCACTACACTGTCTAAATGAGCCATGGCAAACCGATCGGATGACTTGGATGTTAGTTCTGATGCTGACTCCACAGCCACAATTTGAATAGTGTGGGAGATTACAGATACACGGCCCATAGAGAGTTATAAATCTCTGTTTATTTTATTAAATATTACAAGACATGCCCTGAGGAGGACAGATCAATAATGGACCTTGTGGTTTCCTGATGGAATGCTGCAATTATTTCCTTCCATTACAACTTAAATGTAACTCAATTTTACCCATCAATCATCTTTACGATAGTGATAAGAAACATCCCCGAATGTTTGCTCTTCTGCTCATGCCTAACTCCTTGTTTGCATCTTGTTTCGCGATTCTTTCTTATTGAAAACCGTGGCGATCCCTTTCCTTTCTCCCTCTGACTGCTTGGAGTGGTGACCCTGTAACTCTGGCACTCAAGAATGGAGATGGAAAATTACTACCTTCAGCTTCCTTTATTTTGGGAAGCAGTTGGCTACTCTTTGAATTGGAGTACAAGTGCAATATTTGAGAAACAAGGAAGCGCAATGAAAACAACCTACGTGGCCGACTTTTTCTGGAGCTGTATGGCCTAATACTATATATAGTGTATATATATATATATATATATTTACTTTTAAAAATTCATTTTACATACCAACCACAGTTTTCCCTTTCTCCCCTCCTCCTGCTGCACCCCACTTCCCCCCAACTCATCCCATCACTTCTCAGAAAGGATAAGGCACCCCCATGGGAAGTCAACAAGGCCTGGTACATTCAGTTGAGGCAGGACCATGGCCCTTCCCTCTGCATGAAGGCCGAGCAAGGCATCCCACCACATGGTGTAGGCTTCAAAAAGCCAGCAAAGGCACCAGGGATAGTATCCTGGTTCCACTGCCAGGGGTCCCACAAACAGAAAAGTTCTTAAGGCAGAATTTGACTTTAAGTATATAAGCAGGATATCTTACTGTACCAAGGCCAGTTTAAAATTTAAGTCAGAGAACGATTTTCATAAGGGTCATGCAATTCGATTCCATGGTTGTCCCCATCAGTGTCAGCCCACTAGATAGTGATTAGTTGTCTGGAGTTTGGTCACTCATAACATATAGAGAGAAGTGAAGCCTCTCATGAGACACACAACCGCAATATGCCCTGTTTAAAAAGAAACTGATCATTTGAATTCATCTCTCTTTATACAAGCATTTTATAGTAAAAGCTGTCATTTAATGTGAGCACAGGACCAAGCCAGGACTGTTGGGTATTGTTGTGCCTGCCCACATGATAGGTTCCACATGAGGCTAGACCGTCTAGAGAGCGTAAAGAAAGTTCTCAAGGACACCAGGTAGGAAACCGTGGGTTGCAGGCCCTAACCTGGACCTAGGGCTCCTTCCATTAGGTTATACTGATTCCCAAGGAGCTAATTTTCTAGTCATCTCATTGCACCAGGTCGATGGCGGAATCACTGCACGTTTTGTGAACACCTGCGAAAAAGGCTGTGCTACCTACACGTTGAGGATAGAACCCAGATTGCAAGAAGTTAAGCAGCAGGTGGAAGTCACACACGGGCTCTGTACACCAGGCCTTTCACCCAGGACTGTCTGGTACCAGATCTCACATGCTACCCCCACAGTGGACCCAATATTCAATATTAAGATGACCAAGATGGGGGCTGGGCAGATGGCTCAGCGGTTAAGAGCATTGCCTGCTCTTCCAAAGGTTCTGAGTTCAATTCCCAGCAACCACATGGTGGCTCACAACCATCTGTAATGAGGTCTGGTGCCCTCTTCTGGCTTGCAGACATACACACAGACAGAATATTGTATGCATAATAAATAAATAAATATTAAAAAAAGAAGATGACCAAGATGCCACTGAGCACATCACCGACATTCAGGACAGATCCTCATGCCCAGCAGTAGTTGGCAAGTACAAAACAGACTCTATGTTTGCTTGTTTTTATGTGTGATTTTGTTTTGCTCTGGTATATTTTATCTTACTGTTTTTTATTTTTATATCTTGCTTTTTCTTGTTTTTATCTTGAGTGAGAGAGAGCTGGGGCAGAGAACATGAGGTTGGGTGGGTAGGGAACTGGGGTTCTCCCAAATCTGGAATGATTTGGGAAAGGGGAAATAATATGATCACATATATTGTATGAAAACAATTTTAATTTAAAAAAATTAAAAAAAATGACCAAGATGTTGGGGAAATATTTACTACAAGTTAACTTTTTCAGATGTTTACACAATACAGGGAAACTTTCTAATGGACTCTAAAGAGTGTAAGGCATTAACGGAATTATACAAAGAAACTTTCCTCTCTCAACTTGCATTAAAATTTTTCCCTAATATGTAGTATTACAAGTCTCCAAGTGAAATCCATAGCATCCTCACAGAATGAAACTGCTGCTGACTGTGGGATTTTTAAATGGGTCTCCTGCTCACCACTGACTTGCATTTGCAGCAATTGTCTCAGTTAGCTCACTAAACCATTTTTTCCTGGACTTGCAAGTTAATGAACTCCTTATGTATGATTGGTGGAGATTGAAGTGGATTAAGGGATTTATAATGCTATTTATCTCCAAACAGGAGGAAGAGGGTTTTTTTTTCCTCCTAAAGTTGGGTCATTACAAAGTTTCCATATTATAGGGGTGTTTTCTCAATGATTATATTTTGCTCAATAACAGCTAAGAGACTATGCATTAGCCTAAGACAACATGAATCCATACTAAATTGAGATGTTTATAAAGATTCACCAATGAATGGGTTAAAAAAAGGCAAGAAAGATATTTCAAATGAATTTGAACTTATTGTGGATGGGCAAACTAATAGAATTCACAGTTAGATGTCATTATAAACAAGCCCTTTATTGTCTGTTATTGAATTTATTAATATATTTAATAAGAAAACTTAATATTTCGTATTTTAAATGTTTCTAAACTTTTCATAGGATGTCTCTAAATTTATAAGGCAAAGAAAATTTAGACATAAAAACGACATTAAATACACATTGATAAAAATAAGCCCTTTAAAATCCACATTTAAACTAAACAAAAAAGTGCAAATCAAGACTATATTCTTAACCCTGGCTGTCTTGGAACTCAGACTGTAGACCAGGCTGGCCTTGAACTCAGAAATCTGCCTCCAGAGCGCTGGGATTATAGGTGTGCACCACCGCTGTCTGGCTTAAGATTCTATTCTTATAGAAGGTCTATTATAGCCAGCAATGGATGGGCACCTGCGGCTTGAGATAAGCTCCCAGAAACTGAATTATAAGTAGAGACCAGATCAGAAGTACATATAAGGCATGGGTGAAAAAAGTGTGCTCTCAGAATTGTTGATGACTCAAAGGGGCTTTCCTGTGGCAGATATGAGAAGATGCCCGTTAAGACCGTGACTAGATACATTCATGACATGTGAGGGGAGAGGGAGCCGCATAACATCATCAATAAGAAGTTAAGCCTGAAACACCTGCTGTATCCCCAAACAGACAACCGTCCTTCCTGGTACCTAGTGCTTATGCTGCAGTAGAGATATGTTTTATATATGGTGGGGAGATAGGAGGGTAAAACCCCCTCTGACGGATCTTATCATACAAACTGAGGACTGGGCAGGAACCTAAGTAGAAAGGTACCATCACAGCATACTTCAGCTTGTCCAAAGAACACTTAAGTCTGTGCATGCAATATTAGAGATATTAATATCAAAACTCCTCAATGTGTGTCTAGTCATGAAACTTCATGCTAAAATAAAGACTCAATTCCAAGATGTCCCTAGAAGGGTCACCTGATATCTGACCAAGTTAATCCAGTCCGGACAAAGCAGACTCATCTTATTTCTTAAAGACTCCCTAACTCCCTGTATATCTTTTTCATGTTGCTGGCCTCATTTGAGGACAAAGCTGGGATATGACTGCACGGTGGTCACTGGAACACTTTCTGTGGACCAGGTATGTGAGAACAGTGAGTAGCCTCGGTTTCAGAAGAATTTAAGCCGCTAGTAAGCAGAGAAGATGAACAGGCAAATAAAGAATGGAGCTTCGCCGGTATTTGTCTTTATGGAATTTGGCCAGTGCAAAACTTGGCTTCCCTTACAAGGAGACTGTTGGCAAGTTACATCTCGTTTCCCACAAGAATTTTTGAGATGTGGGTGATAATGGTTTCAGGTGTGGCTTTGGGGGCATTTTTCCTGCGTGATAAAACTAGCCTGCATTTTATTGGATAATCTTGCCTCTTTGTTCCCTCTGGAAAACTAAAAAAATGTCAAAGCAGGTAAGATAAAGTTCAGGAGGTTTTGAGACTTTTTAAAATGAGTAAGAACATTTACAACTGGGAGGCTGAAACGCACAAAATAAAACAACGAGATAAGACACCAGTATGCGCTTGCAAAGTTGACTGTCTTTTTTAACTTTTCCAGGACAAAATCCAAAAAAGACCAGCAGCCCTGGAAGCCTTGGAGGAAGTCCCATAGGCTCTTTAAAGTCACGATGCTCAGCTAGCTTGCTGGATGCAGGGAGAGTGTGCGCTCTCAGATGCCCTGAATAGCACACTTGTGCTTTGGAATCCCAGGTTTCTGAAAGCCCTCCGGCTTTCTTCTCTTCTTTTGCAGTATTTTCCACTGAAGAAAAGGGCGGCCTGATGAAGAACTTCATTGTGTCTTACAGAGTTGACAATGTTCATTAAACACGTGAGGGAGCAATATGCCTTAGTTGGGACTGGCAGGGGCGTGTTATATGTATTATCAGACCTTGGAGGGGAAAGGAGGGATGTTGTCTTTGTTTCAGCAAAGAATGTATTTTCTGCGTCCCATAAAACAGGCAAGTAATTTTGCACATAGGGAAGTAGCCCAGGTGACCCATCAAGAGCCAAGCAGATGTCGTGAATGCGCATGCCCCGGTTGTGCTGCGGTAGAATTATATGCTTTCTCTTATCCAGTTCATTTATGTTTCTCCTAGTTGCAGTGAGAACCTCTATTTCTTAGAGTGAAACCTGTCTGGACAAGATACACTTTTCCAAAACCCAAATGTCTTTAGACTGGATTTAATGGGACACTATCTGTTCAGTTACAGTCACTGGGGGTTACTGGGTTAGGAGGCACAACCATGCTATATATGCAAATCTAGGCTGAACACAACTTCCAAGGAGGCAATGGACTCCCTAGGTCAGCGCTGGTCTCTGTCACTAAGGGATCAAATGACTAGCAGAAAAAAAAAATTCTACTTTATTTAATTAAAACACCAATGATTTTCCTATGCTTTCTTGTGAAAGCACCATTTTTAGTGATCATCAAACCAAAACAAAAAGTGCTATGCAGGAATGCACACTAAGTGTTAAAATTATTTTTTTTAGTTATAGTATCACACCCCTCCATGTTTGTGTGTGTGTGTATATGTGTGTGTGTGTGTGTGCGCGCGCGCGCGTGTGCATGCACGTGCGTGAGGTGGCTCGCATGCATGCATTCTTGGATGCATTTCTTGTGTGGGTACATGGAGACCAGAAGGGAACCTTGGGTGGCACTCCTCAGTACCTGTTTAGTTTTAATTTACTTATTTGAGACAAGGTCTTTCTCATTGATCTAGAGAGTGTCAATTAGGTTAAACTGACCAGCCAGTGAGCCCAAGGCATTTCTATTATTAGTGCTGGGACTACAAGCATGGACCACCTCTGTTTTCTTCACATGGGTTCTTGGAATGGATCTCCACTCCCCATGCTTACATAACAAACGTTTCCCTGACCAAGCTACCTCCCCAGCCCCACGTGAATTTCATAAGAAACTATTTTAATCAGTAATGAAGATCAATTTCCTAACAAAGAATTTGTAAATATTTTGGATACAAACCATTGGCTAACCACAGAGATGTCTTGGTATCCCCCTCCCTGTTTTTAGATTGGCGTTTATTCTGCTTTATACCTAATTTTAAGACTTACCCTGTTGAAACAGTGCTCATGGTTGGGTCCATAAAAATGCTGGAGACATCTCACATTGTTTTTGTTGACAATCTTGTTGAAGAATTCATTGACATATTTGATGGGGAATGCGCAGACGGCCGATCGATTCATGGGTTCAGCAGAATCTGGCTTGCTTTGTGCGAACACGCCATAGAGAATGTCATCATTCGGGCTGGCACCAATCTGCTTAGCAAGATTAGCCCCTGGCTTCCCGACATAGGCCGCTTGGAGGATGTTGAACACCTCCTCCCTTGTGGATCTCTTTCTTCTTTTCTCCGTGAGAATACACTCCAGAGGCATTTCCATGTAGGAGTGCAACCCCGAGTCTACAGAGCAGAACCTGATTATCCTCGTGTGAAAACTCTGAGCGTCTAGGGTTTCCTTTTGGACAGTCAGAAAGTAAATAAAATGTTTGCTTTCGAAGGCATGTATGTACTTTATGGGGTAGGACTCCCGGAATTCAGGTAAGACATCAATATAGGACTGGTCTGTCAAAAACTTAAAACCATCCTGGGTCTCCTTCAGCCGTCTCACCGAAATCGAATGCAATGAACGATCAGGAAGGTAGGTCGAATTGATTGTATTCCCCACAAAGAAATTGATAAACCTGTCCTTTTCAGACAGGAGGACTTTGGCTCCCAGGGCACTCACGACGCAGTCAGGACACTGATCTGACTCTTCATCCACATCTGGGGAGAACATGCAGTGAACCTCGGACTGTACGTCAGCCGGGTTGTCAGGAGGCAGGACATGCCGCTGGCAGGTACCTCTGCCGACGCTGCCACAGCTAATGAGCTGATCGTCATAGTACGTGTCGACGAGCAGAGCCATGTTGACGTTGTCTTTCCAGACGCCTCCTGAGGAATTGGCATTGCCGCTGCAGTCCTGACATGGAAAACAATCTGGGTGTTCCAACACGGGCCCCATCTGGTACTGCGATACCTTCTGAAGGTCTTGGTCATTTAGAACGTAAATGTAGTTTGTGGCTCCCAGGTAAATATGATGCCCGTGCAGAACGACATTCTGGATGGGGGTTTCTGAGGTGAAGTTGGGAAGCTGATACTTCATGTTCACATTCATCCCGGACTTCACAAGGGCCTCCTTGCACTCCCCATGGCTCCTCTGCACCAAGGTCAACAGCAGCACCAGAATGCCAGGTGAGAGCACGGTGGGGGCCTTCATTGTGAGAAGCGGATCTGCCAAGACACGTTCAAGCAAGAGCTGCTTAGTCGTCATTAGAAACAAAGAAGAAAAATGGAAGCCCTGCTCCAGCTTCGCTGGCAGAAATAACATTTCCTCATTGGAATTTTTACATAGAATGAAAACAAAAACCGCTAGCTAGCGTCTCAGAGAGATGCATTGTAGGACTGGACATGACTCCACACAGTTTAATTTTAGAAGTCACGCCACGAGCGAGTAGCTTTCAAGGGCCATTATGGGATGCAAACAATGTTCTGTGTTGAGGCCCATGCGGCAACCGAGAGCCGTTCAGCAGCTGAATAAGGAACGCAGTGCATTCTTTCTTAACCCCTAGCTGGTTGCTTATTGTGGTTTCATATCTGTGGCTAATGACTAGGTTGACACTTAAACTTTCTTGGTTAGTCAAGGAAAGGAACTGTGGTTCAGATTCATTTGTTCTAGAAATCACAGGAGGCGTTGTTTCCTCGGGAGCCTGTAGAATTACTAGGCTAAATTTAGCTTCCTTGTGGAAGAAACCAATCATAAATCCTAGAAGCAAGCGGTCACATGCTGTTTATAGGATTTTTGTGTGTGTGGAAAAGGTATGGTTATAATTGGCTATGGCTAACCTATTGTTTCAGACAGACAAATGCTTGATGCGAGATCACTAGGAACAGCTGACTGAAATATGTGAAGTCAAATTTAATCTTCAGAATTGAAGTTTTAGAACTATTTCCCAGGGGGAAAAAACAACATATTGTTCATTATCAAGTCAAAAAAGCTCTTTAGTCCCAAGAACATTATTTCAGCATTCTGGGGTATACACATGGACCAGTGTTTCTCCCAGGAAGCATGACTGGCTTGTTATTCAGGCTAAAGATGTGCAAACTCTGCTAATAATAGCTAAGGGCAGTGGTAGGCTATTGTTTTGCAAAGAGGGTACTTAGGATGAAAGCAACTAATCACCCAACACTTGTGTTTTCTGACAGGACTGAAGGGGGTTTCAAACCACATTTGGCATTACAGGTATGGCAAAGACTAACCTTGGACCTACGAAACTACATCCAATATCACCAAGCAACTAACATGTGATAGGCTCTGTGTTTACACTAAGGAAAATGGAAACATGATTCCTGCTTTTCAGTGAGCCTAAAAACCTGGCTAATAATTAACACACAGAGACTGATGACCAAACTACCTGTCACTACAGCACCCCATATAGCACAATCCCCAAGCTACAAGCATCAAGAAAAGGAGAGATGGCTTCTGTACGGGATCATAATATGAGACATAGCACACACTCCTTATGTTAGGAGGTCCATTAGGAGGACAGCCTCTGTCTGACTCATTCGTTACTGTATTCCAAGAAATGGATGCCGGGGAGCCTGGAACACAGCCGGCAATCCACAAATATATACGGGACCTGTGTGTAAATAAAAGATAAGCAGCAGGTTCAGAAACAAGAACCTGGGCCCTAACGTTTCAACTTTGGTTCTCATAAGTTTCTAGAAATTGAGAGCCTTAAAGAGATGATTGGCCAGTAACTATGGTGGCCTAGAATGAAGCAAAGGAGGGGAATCAGCAAGATGGTGGCCCCGAGAACAGAAGGAGGCAGTGAGAGGCACCATTCAGTAAGTAAGACTTGCCACCTGGCTGGACAGAAGAAAGAGGAGGTGGAGATGATCGGGAGTCATCTGGGCCGAGGTAGAATGAGCTACACAGCAGGCAGCAATAGGTAGCTGGCTGAGAGAGATGGTTTTGAAGCCTGCTGAGTATAATTAAGTGATGGGAACCGAGTAAAGGTTCTACTGTAGGAATGGCTGGAAGGGCTCACTCACTCATTTATCAGGAAGCAGATGCTTGGAAAACGTGACGAATGGAATTTCTGAGCAGACGGAACATCTATGCCAAGGAGCAGAGGTGAATAATGAAAGCTTCAGAGGAAAGCTGCCCTTATAGATGGGAACATGACTGGCTCAGGGGAGACACATCTGCTTCCGGTGACACAGTAGTAGCCGGCGGAATGAGGAAGAAATGCAAGTCCAAAACTTGGGGTACTTGGTACTTCATTTAGCACAAGAGAAATAAACTTCAGGTATATGCATAGGAGTGAGAGTTAAGACCTAAGTTGGTGTGCCTGTGGTAGGACTAGAAGGAAAAGACGTGGCCAGTGAATTATATCGGGGCAAAAACTTACATTAAAAGAACTGAGCAGAGTCAAGAAGGCATTGAGGCATCAGGAGCCACCACTGCTTCAGTGTGACAGAGGCCAGGCAAGGGTCTCAAGAAGACCACAGTCTGTATATGTGTGTAGTCGTTGACCTTCAAAAGAGTGGTTTCAATAGATTTAAAAGTAGTTTTCAATACTGTTAAGGTGTAAGGGAATATGTGTTTTGAGGAAGTAGATTGTTCACTTAAGCAAGAACTAGCAGAAGGCAACAGCAGTTGCTTGGAGTTCATTGTTAAATTAGAAAGATGTATGCTTATTTGCAAGACTTCCGCCTCTGCTAACACTGATTTGGTGCCTACGAAGACACAGTGCCTTTCTCTGGAAAGCTCATGGTTCCTTGGTAGAGGCAACGAGTGTGAGTAGAGAGGAAAGCAGACAGCAAATGAGGCTAGAATCAGTCCTCAAGGGTGAGTGAATGAAGATTCCTCACAGACAACCAGTTTTGTGCATAGAAGAGACCCAGTGGAGAGCACACGGCGTGGGAAGGACGAAAAGGGGGGCGGTGACAGGCACAAGTGAGAGACAAAGCTGATGATGCAATATTCCAAACAGGTATTTCTAAGATTCCCGGAACATCTCCGATACAACCAGAGAGGAGAAGTCACATGACAGTACAGGAACAGCGAGAGGTTCAGAAGATGATACTTCTGTGTTCTAAAAGTAAATCAGAGTGCACAGACATGTGCTTCAAGAATGGATATAGAGGAGGGACTAGGGACTTCAGCTGGATGAAGAGCCTGTAAACAGAGATCAGTAAGGAAGTAATAAAAGAACCACTCTAACAGTTCCTTTGAGCCCCAGCGCTCCTTTAAGGTAAGATACAATCAACATTCTCTGACAACCTCTTCACATTCAGGAAAGAGAAGAAACCTGGTGCAGACAGTTGAAAACACAGTGGTCTTTGGGGTTCATATGAAGGGATATGATTGAGGATACAGGCTTTGAGGTGATGTGCAGCAAAGCCAGAGTGTCACTGATGTACCAGAGAGCAAAGCAAAGCTTCAATAAGATAAATTACTGGGAGAGGTATAAGCCACAGAATCATAAAAGCAACAATAACATGCATTGTGTGCTTACCACGTGCTGGGCATTCTGTTAAACCGTCTCGTTTCTCTTCAGAAACATCCTGTGAAGAAGGAAGTATGGTTAGCCTCCTCCTCTGGATGAGCATGTCTGTCAGGAGTCACCCAGTGTGACACCCAATTCCACGCCTAGCAGAGAGCGGCCACCCTCGGACGCTTCCTCAACATGGAAGCAGCGTCCAGAAGCAGCGTCCAGAACACAGGGGTCAGAGCAGAGCAAAAGTTTCAGCATCATGTTTCCGACCCTGGCCCTTCCCTGTCTAGCCATGTGACTTAAGGCCATCCATCTACCTCTGTGGCCACTGTCCAATACCCTCATGTGATTGTTCTTAAGTATCAACAAGAGGGGAGATTTGGAAGACATATGACCATTTAAAAAATATATGTAGAAAGAATGGGAATTGAACTTACTATTTAACATATCGTTCTCAATTGTTTTGAAATATGCTAGAACATTTTGGGGGCCAATGAAAGGAAGAAGAATGAATGAATAGAAAGGATTAGGGATAAATTGTCTCACCAGTCCAGAGTATATTATATGAAACTTTAAATGTTTTCTCAACGTGACATACATCAGTATGTCTTCCAAGAATGGGAACACTGTTTCTGTGTTTTCTCCAAAAAGTATGATGTGAGGGAAATAAATGAATGCATTTTTTTCCAAAAGGAAGTCCAAACAACATTAGAATTCATTTGCATCCAAGTTGATGCCCATTAAAGCAGCACTGAGTGTGCCTGGCTTCTAATTTTTCTCTTGTGAAAGAAACTTCAAAATGATCTTTATTTTATTTTATTTTATACAATCTGAGGGATTACGTAATGTTTTAGAAATAAGGATCGTGTTCTAAGGTTGATACATATGTCACTCACTGTGCTACTGCTGAACTAGCGAGGACTCGGCATATGTACAAGGGAGCTTTTTGTTATCTCACTGGATGGGACAGCAAAGCAAAAGAAAGCCAGAAGAGAAGGATGTAATTAATCATTTAATACATTCCATTTTCTTAACCATCCCGTTAATTAAGACTAGTCTCTGTTTACAAAGCTGTATGTTGGTGAGACCAGAGTGCCAAGTGCAGACTCTGGTGCCAAATGTACAACCACATACTCTGGCCAGGTGCATTGTGGGACTCAGCCCATTTGTGAGGATGGCTCTGTGAATTTGATGATAGATGCAGGTTAGCGCAGTGCCTAGCCCCTGGTAGGTCAACAATTGTCCTATATTATCACTGTTGGTTCATAGTCCCAGAAAACATAGATGGGCATCTATAATGTGCAAGATACCAAGAAGAGGGCTGACGTTTCAAAGATGATTAAATTACTTTCCAATTGTCAGGGGGAACAGAAACTAGTAGGGGAGGCAGGCAATCACACAATAGTTTAAACTCAAGGAAAGAAGTTCAAAGAAGAGAAATGTAGCCTAGCTATGGAGTTAAATGGGCGTGGCAATCAATTATCTTTTCCTCCTTAGGAATCCATAATTTTGAGAAGCAGAACCCAGCTACAGTTGTGGCAACAAAGCTAAGCTATATGACCCAAAACAAGTCGCTCAGTTTCTTCTGCTTCAGCAGCTTCCTAATTTGTCAAATGAATTTTGAGTAGTAGCATTCTAGGGTCCCCTGGTACTGGCTTAGCACACCTATTTTGTGTGTCTCTTCTCAGTTTCTATTTCAGTGACCTTATCTTAACAACCCAAATCATCATGATGGGACTGCTACCTCATAGGAACTGGCAAATACCCCAAACTAGAGCTCTGGCCTCCCACACAGGGATGGTTCTTGACTATGTACTGGCATTCCTGAACTCAACTACTGAACTCCAAAGTATGTTCTGAGTGTAACAATTTTGATCTCAGAGACATTTTTTTTTCTACAATTACCTGTCACGCCGGTGCGACCAACTTGCCTATATTACTCTTGCTTCCCAGCTCTGTGCCAGACCTGGCTATGCCTGAAATTGTAGTGGTTATAATGGTAGTGACTCCAGACACACTCACTTCCCATCTGTTTTCGTCTTGACACATTTATTCCTGTGATGTCTCTGAATGAGACTTTCAACCCAGAATGCCTTTTCACCACTTCTGCCCCATTTTTTTTCTTTTGGAAATAACGCTGGTCATTTCACTCTTTTTTAATTAAATGGAACATATAAAGATGATTCAAACAGACTGACTAATTCATTCTCCTGAAGTCTGGCACACAGCAGATGGCACTGAGTCACCTATAAAGCATCTCTTTAGATCTCTGCCGTTGGCAGCAAGGATACTCTCACTAAACAAGCATTTCCTGTCAATGAGCACCCCGGTGCCATCTTGGTCATAAACCTGGGGCATTTATGAATCCTTACGTTAGAGACAGCCTGTTAACTATGAATTCAGGCTCCGCCCAACCTTCCCAGTGGCCATTCAACTCTTCTCGGCCACTTCTCGGCTTCCGAGTTTTCGCATGAAAATACCTTGCATTGGTCATGTCCTCCCTCCCAAACCTAGCAATGGGGTGGGTTCTCAGGCTTTTGTCGAGTAGCACCTGTGCCGCTCAGCCACTGTACCAGCAAGAAGCATAGTGTTCTCCTCAAAGATTGATTCCTTGGGGACAATCACAGCAGGCACAATGAGACACTTCTTAAAGAGGAAGACTTTGTAAACTTTGGCACAATTAACTTTGCTTTAGGAACTGATTCTTCTCAAAAGTCCCGGTGATGTAGAGCTATGTTGAAAACACTTTCCAGTTTGTGAGATACACTCAGTTATACCATCTTTTCTAGTTGGTACATATAAGATAAACATTATTCTCATTTTGTTTCAGATGACATATATGTTTAAAGAGAATAAAATGTTAGCTAAATGCACACAAAAAAACCAAGGTCTCAAAAAAAAAAAAAAACAAAAAAACAAAAACAAAAAAAAACCCCAACAAACCCAAGGTCTCTTTGGTATTTCTAATTTTTAAAATATCTGATGCTTATTTGAAATGTTTCTCTTTAGTAGCATTTCTAGGGCAAAGATTTCATTCAGAAGACGCAGAAACACTTATTTACACCTGCTTAGCACCCACTATTTCTTCCCCAGAAGCTTTTTTGAGAACTCTCTCTGCCCCGTCTACTGAGACTGCCTACCAATCATATTGCTTAAGTCTCACTGCAGGGAGAGTATGCGCACCAGACTGGCTTTTCGAGGAGCTCTACTCCTCTGAGCCAGTGCTCTGTCAGGGTGCACACGTGACCAAAGCAAGGACAACCAAATGGATGCTGGCAGAGAATGGCTCATGTTCAGAGATTCCAGACATTCAGATGATACCTCCTGCGGCTTTCTGAGGGCCATCTTTGCTGCCATGTTGGCCAAGCTAGCCAGAGTTGAAGTTGATGCTGTGGGCAGAGGAGCTCAGACTTGGAGAGAGGAAGGTTCTCACTGTCATTTGGCAATCTGAATCCCACCATAGTTTAAGCTTATAAGAGCCAACGAAATTGTTTCCTTCCTTCTTCCTTTTTGTCAGCCATTTAATAATGATCCCTTTACTCCGTGCAAACCACAAGCAAATAATATCCAGGAAAAAAATATGAACTTGTGAGTTCATAACACAGGTCAAACGCAAAAAAAAAAAAACAAAAAAAACCCCAAAAAACCAAAAACCTCAACTTTACAGGAAATGGAAAAGATCAGACATGCTCAGTATGGTACATAAAATATTCAAATAAAGTGGAACAAAATATTTTCTTTGTGTTTTTCAACAATTACTTGTAAATATTTCACTTGACACCTGGGAATATATTCATTAACTGAGATTCTTGAGGTGGTTTACCGTTTTATTTCTTTCTCCTATTGTATATTTCTGAAGTCATTTATAACATTTAGCATAAACTCAAGATGAAAATAATGTACCTAAGTGGTGAGTTAAAATAAAAAATTATAAAAGATTTCAACAGTACATTTGAGTGTAAAAGGGAATTTATAATTCTGGAAAATGGCGGAGATGCCATATTGAGGAAGCTAAACCAAAAAAACCAGTCACTGCCACATATAAGGGGGCTTGCAAGAACGATATTCCAAGGAAAATTCTTAGATCTCTCTACATTACACCCTTTCCATTAACTTTGAAAGTAGGAGAGGTAGAACTACACCTTTAAGATGGTCCCGCAGGTAAGAAACTTGGCATGCAGGCATATGAGACCCTAGGAGAGTCCATGGAACTCACATGAAGTGCTGAAGTAACGTGCATGTCTGTAATTACCAGAGCCTCTGCTGCAAGAAAGGAAGTGGAACCTGGAGACTATTCTGAAGTGGGTGACCAGCTAGCCTGGGATACACAGTGATGAACAACAGAGACCCTCTTCAAAGAAGAGCGAAGATTAGGATCAATTCCAGGGTTGGCTGCCAACCTCTGCGTGATCATCATGCATGAGCCTGCTTCACCAGATAAGAAAAGGTAGGACCGTAATAATCAAGTCACTAGAAACTAGAAAGTTTCTGACGACATTTCTAGTCCTGGATTTGTAAAGAGCCACAGTACACGGTGGTACACAATATGGAACAGATCTTTGAGAGCATCCGTTACATGATGAGCAGAAGTCTGGATACTGAGAACTTCTGTTGGCTTGAAGACAGCGAGATAAACTCTATACCTTAAGCCTGTAGCCTAAATTAAAACATAAATGAAAACACAGGACTGTTAAGAAAGCAAAGTTTACCTGTGAGTTCAAGGTCAACCTGATCTACAATAACTAGTTCTAGGACAGGCTCCAAAACTACAGAGAAATCCTATCTCAAAAAAACAAGCAAACATACAAAAACCAAAAACAAACAAACAAAAACAAAAGAGAATGAAAAAGAAAAAAAGGAAGCAAAATTTACAATCTTTTTTTTTTTCTGGATTTTCCCCCTATGCCTCCATATTAACCATGGTCTACATAATAATAAAGACAATATACCACATCAAAATCTTTTTCAATGCAGTTAGATCCTTCCTCCCCCCACCCCCACCTACTCTTTTCTTTCCTCCCTTCTCCTCCCCCTTTTACTTTTCCATCTTCTCCACACAAGGCCTTTACCATGCTAGGCAACTGGTCTACCAGAGAGTTACATCCCAAGTCCAAGAGCCTCTCACAGCTCTCACAACTGCAATTTCCAATGGTGGGTTAAAGGGACAGAAGGAAGCATCCAGACTCTTCAGCCCATCCAACTGCTCTTTTGTATGACCATATTTAAATAATCCAGAGTTCCCACAAGACAGGCTTATTTTTAACATATATAGATTAATTGGTTCTAGAGTACCTTTCTGGCACTCTACTTAGAACTCTGGCACATAGAACTTTCTGGAAAAGAGGCGGGATGTGGTGGAGGGAGTGGGAGGAGGCTTAGGCCATAGGTCGATATGAATGTGCTTTACCCCTTCATAGAGACTGGCCTTAGGGTCAGACTCTTGTTTCTACCTTGTGGGCTGGCCACAAAGGTCTTAAATTATGGGATACACTGGCTTTCATTTATGCAGCACACGCTGACATTGAATAAATGCAACACCCAAGCTGCTTGTTACCCCGAACCGTGCGTTAGCCAGTTCACCTTGCTCTCCACAGAAATGAGGAAGTTGGCCAGTG
Organism: Alexandromys fortis; assembly: GCF_014885135.2. Lineage (NCBI taxonomy): Eukaryota > Metazoa > Chordata > Mammalia > Rodentia > Cricetidae > Alexandromys > Alexandromys fortis. The sequence goes on from NW_026067933.1 coordinate 8,448,000, forward strand.
CTCTGGGGAAGAGCACTCCGAATACCTGCCTAGTGTTTCATTCCTTTATTTCTCTCTACAGTTTAAATAGAGCTATTTGTTATTTCCCCACCCTTGGCCATCTTGTGGTTTTCCTCTAACTCACTTTCAAGTTCTTGAAACCCTTAAAGTTCTTCCAAGGCAGAGGCCGCAGTAAGGGCCAAACAGGAACCATTAGTTTAAAGAGTAAGCCCATATCCCCACAGAGATTTAGGAAGTGAAGGTGTAGGAGACCCAGTTAACTTCGAATCTCAAATACGGGGTTCTTTTTTTAGTGTAAATATGTTCCAGGAATGCATTCAAACGACAATCCTAGTCGTAAGTGGAAAGAGAAAAATAAGGGAGGGATCACCTTCTGGAAAAAACAGAACTTGGAATGAAGAGACTTGGATGGAATCTATTTATCTTGGGAGTCAAACTATTTTCTGTCTTGTGCTTGCCTGCTTTCTTATTTTCCTTAGTCCCTCCTTATTTATTATTGATTGATTTATTTATACTGGGATTTGAACCAAATGCCTTAGTAGGCAAGTGCTCTACTATGTAGCTATATCCCTAGCCCTGTATTTGCTAAAACAGTCTTGCTGAACTTTCTCTGTGGTCCAGGCATACCTTAAATTTAGGATCTTTCTATTCCAGCTTCCTTAGTATTGAGGAGTAAGGCATGCATTACTGGGCTTGATTCAATGTTTTTTTTTAAGGATCTGTTTCCCAAACACACACACACACACACACACACATCTATCTATCTATCTATCTATCTATCTATCTATCTATCTATCTATCTATCTATCTATCTATCTTTGTAAACTGTGCACCATTTCTTATTTTTATCTTGGTTTTGTTCTTGTTATATATCTAAAACATTGTTTTAAATGTGATTTGTAAGTTCAAGTGATTTTAAATACATATAAAGGTGTAACAGTCAAAGGGCATAAACATTTTTTTTCTAGAAAAAAAGTTATACTGAAGATAGCAACTTGCACATTCCATGAAATTTCATAAAAGATCTAGATCTGCATATTTATTAAAGATTCAGATACAGATGGCGATAGAAGAACATGCTAAACTTAGCACTACAATAATGTACATGTGTTACAATGAATGGACTAGGGGAGGCCCTAAGCACTTGCGTGGCATCACACAAACGTTTCTTTAAAGACTTATAGTACTTCTGTTCTCCTTCTTATGTAGCTATCTCAGTCTTTCTCCTGACCATCATATTGAAAATGACAGACATTTAGCCTAACAAAAAGCGAATTGTGCATTTTCCACTTTCAATGTATGATTACGATCTTTGTTCAGGCCTGATATGGCAAGAGTAAAGATTAAGAGAACAGAATTCATTCTAGCCTCAAGATTTTTGTCTCATAAACTCATAAACTGTTAGCAAACATCTTTGTTCTTTTAAGAATGGCTGAAAACATCCAACTTCTGGGAAAAAAGAATAAATGGACATTTGTTTTACTATTGTGCACGTTGCAAAAATAAAATACCATTCAGAGCATTCATTGAACTGTCAGAGTTCTGATTGATGGACAGGCATTTACCCCATTTTAATAAATGGTAGCTCATACAAGAACATTTCGCTATCCTTGGAAATGGGGAGGTTGAACTCCCCCATTGTTAAGACCATACTAAAAGGCCTGAAATCAGAAGCAGATTTTTATTCAGCCTAATAGATGAATGAATGGGAGTTTGTGTAGACTTTCTACCAGATTTTGTTCAATTAAGCCGGGAACACTGAATAAAATAAATTCACAGATTACATCTTTCTACATGCAAGTTAAAATAAACCAAGCTCAGCAACCCTTTCCTGCTCCATTCATCCGCAGAGTTTGGAAAGCATGAACCTGACTGGGCAGTCAGAACGGGAGTCGAGAGGGAGACACATCCAGAGAAGAGGAAGCTGCTACATTGCTCACTGGTGAATCAGACATCCCCTCCTGTCTGCGGGTGGAGGTGGAAAATGTCCTGGGCATAAGGCATGTTCTGGTTCCAAATGGGGGATCCGTGCTCAGGAGTGGGTTAATCCGTGTCTTTCCTCTCTCCCTTTCCTCCCTCCATTATCTTTGGAATGAGACAAGGTCTTGTATGTTGTTTAGGCTGGTCTCAAAGGGTCTTCTTTTTGTCTCTGCTTCCTAGTGCTAGGCTTAAAGGCAGGTTACACTACTGACGGGTCCATTTCCTCTGGGTTGGCACAAGGCAAACACTAAACAGCTGCGCAGGGAAATAGGCAGTGAGTAGGTCCATTTTTGTCATGGTGGCTGCGCCATAAGGAGAGAAACCACTACCTAGCAAGAAAGGGGACACAAGGTGTCACACCGGGTGGACATTTCTTTCTAGGACTCTTTTCACTTGGTTCTCAACTCCATTTGGCTCACGTCTGAGAACATCTAGGATGCTGACGCTAGCAAGCCACCTCTGAAACCGAATGAGTGACGTCTCCCTTTTGAAGCTGAATTATACAAAAATTTCTTCACTAGGCAAAGTAGAGATTGTGGTACTACTGTGAATGAATGGAATTACCAGACTTGGCTGTTATTTTCCACAGGTGAGGATTTTCATGGGTGAAAATAATGCAATTACGTGTGTGATCAATATATCATCAGAAAATGAAGAACTAAGCACATTTTCTACGAAATAAAAATTAAATACCTTTAAATGAACAGAGAATGGGAAGTGAGTCAAACCCTATGAAAATAGGACAGAGCAGAAAGGTAAGTATAGGACCCCATTTCTAACATTCAGTAAACACCCTGAATGCTTGAAAAAAAAAATCAATAAACCTAAAGGTTAGGACAACATAAAAACAACTGTGCTCAGCATTGCATTTATATAACTGATCAATGGAAGAGAAAACAGCTCAGTACTGTGTGTGTGTGTGTGTGTATGTGTGTGTACTTACACACAGGCTCCTGTTTCTGTGTAAGATGTATGTTTGAGGAAAAGGAAGTGTAAGAAGAGGGAATGGTCTTTTTAAATGACCCTTTTCACTTAAAGAATCACTGCCCAGAGGACTAGGTGCCCTCTTCCCCACCTATAACATGAACACTCCTGGTTGGTACCCCCAGCTATTTAGTCCCAGAGAAATATCATACATAGGTCTCCATAAATTATAAGCTGATTGGCCCATTAGCTCTAGCCTCTTACTGGCTAACTCTCACATCTTGATTAATCCATTTTTCTGATCTATGTTAGCCATGTGGCTCAGTACCTTTTTTCAGTGGTTGCAGATCACATCCTGCTGCTTCAGTGGTCTGGGCAGGAGTGGGAGGAATCAACTTCCTCCTTCCCAGAATTCTCCTGTTCTCATTACATCATTTCTACTTCCTGTCTGGTTTTCCGCCTATATTTCCTGCCTGGCCAATCAGCGTTTATTTAAAACATGATTGACAGATTACAGACAATTCTCCCACACCACCCACCCACTTCTAGCAGTGCTGTCATAAGAGGAACACAAAGAGAAGGGACACTAAAGACATCCCAGAAAGCAGGAATGGCTTAAACTAGGTCTTAGGACAGCTAAGCTAGATGCAGACACTTTGAGGACAAGGGACATAGCTTTTCTAATACAGTAGTAGAGAGGCTGGGTGGGAGGGGCTCACATGGTTGAAACTGTCAAATCACATTCACAGAAAGCCTCGTGCATTCTGTTGAAGGCTCTGCATTCTATGTGTTGTTGGAAACCAATGGATATGGAAGTTAGTAGAAACATCCCATTTTGGTGAGCATGGGGTGAGCAGACAGAAGTGGGAAGGAGACAAAGGCTGTAAAACAGTGCAGAGGGTCATTCAACCATCTAGGCACAGTGTTGTGGGATATTTGTACATTGTGTGAAGATGTATTTTCTGTGATTGGTGTAATAAAAAGTTGAACGACCAATAGCTAGGCAGGAGGGAGGGAGGGGGGGGAGAGAGAGAGAGAGAGAGAGAGAGAGAGAGAAGAAGAGGAGGAAGAGGAAGAAGAAGAAGAGGAAGAAGAAGGCTGGAGAGAGACACTAGGAGACAGGAAGGAAACAGGATGGGCAGTACATGACAGAACATAGACTATTAAAAATAGGTTAATTTAAGTTATAAGAGCTAGTTAAAAACAAGTATAAGCTAAGGTCAAGCTTTTATAAATGAATAAATCTCTGTGTTGTTATTTGCAGGCTGGTGGTGCTGATGAGAAAGGTTGCTTCAGCACAAGGATGAGGATCAAGGAGAAAAAAGTGGGGACTCCCTAGTTCAGTATTGTTTGACCTTCATGAGCAGAGAGTATAAAAATCCATCTCTCTGCATTAGTTCTGTCTATCAACAACTACTCAGCCTGAATTCAGCACATGTTCATCAGGCCCTACTATGCTTGAAATACATCAGGAAGCAGACACACACTCCAGTTCTTTTGGGAAGCACTTACTAGCAGGGGCAATACATAAGCAGGCAGGATGTAGAGTATATTAGAAGTTGACAGCGTCTGGAGATCTGAACTGTCTCAAGGGAGGGTACAGGGAGAAGTCTGTGGCTTTGAAAATCTGTGGAGGTGACTTTTGAGAAAAAGGTCGAGGGAGGGAGAACTCAGACAAATGGCATGTGGAAAGAGATTTCTGAGTAGGGGTAAGAAGAATGGAATCCCTTTGAATGTGTGAAGGAAGACCGCCCATGGCAGGGGTTAACGTGGCCTAAGGGGAGGCACTGAAGCCAGCGGAAGACTGCTGACGTGGTCCCACCTGATGGACTGGCCTGGGCTACAAGGAAATAAGGAGTTTCCTTCGGGCTGAAATGGCTGAACTGTGGCTGTATTTTGATGATAGAGAGAATGGAATTAAAATATCAGGTGTGTGGTTTAAAAGGGAATTAAAACTAAAGATTTTATAATAAGGAAAATGGTCTTCCCAATTGAAGATACGGTGATGCAAAGGGTTAGCACAACCAGTGGGGTTTACGACCAGGAATTTTGAAGACCAGGGGATGTGAAGAAACCAGTTTGGTTGTATTCACAGTTGATGTACAGCTTACACAGTCAAGAGTTGTTAGGCATGTGGTGAAATATTTGGTTCTTAGAATGAAGAATAAAGGTCTAGAACAAAGACTTAAATTAAGAAGCAATCAGCATGTAGGTAGTGTGGAAAGATAGGAAGTTGGGTGAGATCACCATGATGGTTAATCTTCAGGGTCCATTTGACTGGGTTTGGAATCACCTAGGAGATGCACCTCTGGATATGTCTGAGAGCATGTTTCCAGAAAGATCTACCTCAAATGTGTTACAGATTAAACAGAAAGGAAAAGGGGAGCAAGCAAGTTATGCACTGGCATTCAAGGCTTTTTGCTTCTTGATTACGGACACAATGTGACAATCGATCAGTCTCATGTTCTACCACCATGCTTTCTTTGCCCTGATGGGCTATTTTGTTGCAGACCACCAACCACCAACCAAAACAATCCCCTTCTCCTGAGAGAACCAGGCAGGCTTCAGCAGAACTGCAGCCATATAGCACAAGGACCTGAGCAGACTTTGAGACCAACACTCCCTTAAGTTGCTTCTTGTTATGCAGTTTGTTACAACAACAAATAAAGAATTAATACAACCTAAAAGGAAAAGAAAAGAGAGGACAAGAAGTGTAGAAGCGAGGGCTGGAGCCAACAAAGCTAACAGGCTGGAAGAGCAGGAGGAGTAAGTGGAGCCAAAAGAACAGATGGAGATCCTTGTGGAACCTGTACTCGCTCTCCGGACACCTGCTCTCCCACCGGCATCTTATCTGTGCCTCACATCTCCCACATTCCCACATCGTCATCGTATTGGACTCCCGTTTGCAGGAATGGCAGACATGCCTGTCTCATTGCTCAGTGTCACCTCTTACCTGTACTGCTACAGTTTTCTACCTGGTTTCCCCTCTCCACCCTTGTCTTCATCATATGCTCTCCAAAGCACAAGAGACATTTTTTCTTCCTGGATGGAAAATCTGATTATGCTGTTTCTGAACTGAACAAAGAGTCACTGCCTTAGGAAATCTTGAAAGACACACGTGATCTCCCCAGACTTACTACTGCAATTGCTGGACTAACCATTCGATTCTGAGTTTTTAAAGCAAGCTATGTACTCTCCCACTTTGGGTGTTGGCGTATGTGGGTTTTCTTTATGGAGCAGTCTTTAGTTGCTTCACCCGGATAACTCTCGGTCTCGCCTTAGGAGATTTGTCTGGAAAATTTTGATGCCTCTCTCGTCTTCCAGAGGGAAACAGGGACTCTCTCAGGTGCCTTCCTCTCATCTTGCCCTCAACACACTGCATTGCAATGTGTGTTTCTTACTAGCCCGGGAACGTGGCTGTCAACTACTAAATTATTGTCATTACATGGCACTTAGTAAACACATATGACAAAAGAAATAAATGAAATTAAGTTAATATCTGAAAGAATGATCGCAAACAGAGTTCATAAATTTAGGTCGAAAGTGATGACAGGACTAGGAAGATACTAAGAAGAGAGAGAACACTTATGTGCTGATGATTCAGCAAAGTTGTTGATCATAAGAGAGACTGAGACTTCAAGATAGTTTAATTACTACCTCAAAGACACCTTCCAAAGTGAGATGGTAGTCTAAGTAAAAGACCTCGGAGTCAAAGACAGAAATTTGTGTTCCATTGGTTCATCTGAACTACAAAAGCTGTCGTCTTCATTGTTTCAGAGCAATGCATTTAAACTTTATGCAGGATAAACACCCATAATTTAAAAACCAAGAATGTAATGTCCTCTAATGTCTGTCATCTTTTGAGTACCTGCACGCCTAAAAAGTTGTGAGTTCTGAAGCATTTTTTAATTTTGGATATTTATTATGGCCTATGCTTTCTATTCTAGAATCTGCGTGATGGAAAAAAACTCTAAAATTTGAAACTTTTCTGACCCCAGCATTTCAGACAGGGGCTAGCATTGCCTTAATTGCAAAGGTATAAAGAAAAGTAGTAAACAAAGGAAACACGGAGACACAAGAGGCTGAGTTTGGATGGGTTTTGTGAAGAAGAGGGGGTGGGGTGGGGGGAGAAATTAGACATACATCGTGGATCAGAGTGTATTCCACAGGGGGAGACAGTGGGAATAAAACAAATGTCCATTATCTTTGGCAACAAGGAGACTTTCTTGGTATATGAAGGTGACTACTTGAATCAAATGAGTTAGGCAATTAATAGGAAAAAAGTAAGCAGAGAAAACAGGTTAGGCATACATTTTCAAGAACTCTTACTGAAAAGATAAGACAAATCCGAGCAACTTCTTAGGCAACTGTGTATTTAAGATCCTATCAGCACGCCTTGCATCTGTGTTTTCTTTCTTTCTTGAAGAGGCAGCTGGTTGCTTAAGGGCTGAATGAAAAAAATGGTTTAGGGAGAGTTTAAAGATGGGAGGGCAGGAGCAAAAACGAGGGCAGGGCAGGCAGAACAATCAAAGATGCTGGAGAGACGGAGATCAGGATCACAGGTTGGAAAGACCACTTCACTCTCTGAGACATACCCAAGGAGGTCAAAATGAGTGACATGGAGACCAAATGGGCTTCTGCTACTCTCTACGTCTGAAAGGAGACCTTACATCGAGAATAAAGAAAGCCAAAGGCAGCTGAGAGCTTGAGAAAATGGTGAGAGTTTGAGTCTTTGCAGTGGGCCTGGGGAAAGATGGAAGAGAGATCTATAGGGAAGGGACTCACTGTGAACGGGTCAAAGATGGAAGGACCAAGAACGAAACTATGTCTCATGATTCTCCCATCTTAAAGCACGTAGTGCCTGTTCCCATTGAGCTTCTACAGAGAGAGCAGGCTGAGTTGAGGAGCAGATGGCTACACGATTATGACCTCTGCAGCAAATTCCTCTTAATGTTTACATAATTCATCAGATCTATGGGCCTTTATTAAGAGGAAATGCCAGGTTCTGATTATTATTATTTTAGAACGAGATTTATTGAAATCTGGAAGAAATAACTTCTGGGGAAAGAAAACACATCAAAACAGATACTCTTCTCTCTTCAATAAAGCCAATGACATAAAGATGTTGAAGAAATGAATCAGATATAATGATCATCTAACTCTGAAAAGCGAAACCCTTTTAGGAACTGTGAGGGAGCGTTGGTCCTGAATTCCAGTCTAGTTATTCACTAAGAATGTTTAGTCGTAGTTGGAAAGCAATTAATCATCTTACCGTACAGATCCAAGGGCTGCCACCTTTCAGTGCCTTTAGTGAAACTGCCTGGGATTTTATCTGTACTTTTCTGGTGACTTAAAGAGCACTTTTAAAAAGCTCCATAAAGACCTGAAGAGTGCTTAAAAGTCAATGGGCCTTGACACACAGATCGAAAGGGACAATCTATGTGCTAGTCAGACTGAAATAAAATTGACAAGTCTCTTAATTTTGACATGACAGAGAAGCAGTTTTAAGAAGTCTAAAATGCATATTCATTTCTGCTTGAAGCTCTTCCCCCGTCAACCAACAATAGCTAACGAATGTTTAAACCTAAAGACTCTTCTAGCTCTTAAATGATATACGCTTGTTTGCTGTCCTTGTGTTAGCCAGATAGTGTGTAAACCACAGGCTCTCTTTGGACTTTGTGGCTTCCACTTGGAGGTAGGTGGAAAGAGAGGGTCATGCCCAAACGTGAAGCCAGGTCAGGTGACAGCTGCCTAGTTTACAGTCTCAGATGAACAAAAATACAGGAAGCAAAGACAAAAAGACAGGAAGTAATGTATGTTCCTCAAATCTTTAGATCAAGGTCTAAGTTTATTCAAAATATGAACTTTTAATTCCAGATTCACTCTAGCGTGGATTCCATTGTAGTGAACATCCCAAGAAAGGCTTCAAGATACATCCTCACAGGAAGCTAATTCATTCCCACAACAGAGAGTTTTCAGTGGAAAATGATTACTGATACAGTTCTTAAGACCATAGCTTTTGTTCACAGTAATAATTCTTATATTGTAGTGATTATGTATGATAGAAAAAAATTTTCTATGAAAACGGAACAAAAAGCTGACACACTTGTTGGGTTTAATGTCACAACTGTCTCTGAAAAGAGCACTTGACCCAGTGTACGAGGGCTGGCTGCAGAGGGCTTAGACCATGCCACTGATAATAAAAGCTGTGTTTCTGCCTTACATTCCTGCGATTCCCACCAGTAGACAAAGACAGGATAAACTTAGAGGCCGGTTTACATCTGGATAGTTATATTACTAAGCTTTGCAATGAATTTTGGGAGGCAGCCGGCTTTACAGAGCAAAGGTTTACTCGGCTCATAGCTTTGGAGCCTCATGGGCAGGAATTCATGGTGCGCAGCAGATGGCAATGGCCAGGGTATATGAAGCTGCGTGCTCACATCTGGAGCCAGGGATCAAGGGCTAGTGGCTCCAGTGTGCAACACATTTCCTCCTGCTAGCCACCTTTTAAAGATTTCCGCCACCTCCACTTGTTTACACCTTATCCATGGGCTTCTTTGGTGACGCAGCCATATTCAAACAACAATACAACCGATAGTCTCCCTTCTGTAATAAGTAAAGCGTGTGTGATGGAAGAGAAGGGGAGCTTAGGTTTTGCCCACAGCCTGACTTGTGTGTGTATGCACGCGCACATGCGCGAGGCTTCCATTGCTGATTTCCCACTTTGAGCCTCCTCTTTCCCATTTAGGATGAAGGCAACAATCCAACAGTGGGCTACGGAACCTTACAAAGTGTTCGGAAGAAGGAATACAAATGGTTATGAAATATTTTTGATAAATCCTCATTATATTTAGCCATCTCTAAAGCATTAAATGTTCTTTGAGATTTCATCTTACCCCAGCCAGAAAGGCTAAGATTAAGGAAACTAAAGACAATGAGTGCTGGCAAGGCTGTGGGAAAGGAGAACGTTCACGCGCTACTGTGAAAGGGAAAACTGAGGGAGCTGCTGTGGACCTTAGTGCAGCAGCAGCTCTGCTATTTGACCTGGCTGTACCACTTCCAGGCGTCTATCAAAAGGGCCCTACTGCCTGCTGCAAAGATACCTGCTCATTCGTGGCCGCGGTCGCTTTACTCACAGTGTCTGGAACATGACAACAGCCGACATGTCTATCAAATGATGAAGGAGTGATGAAATGTGAAGCCTGTATTAAAATGGAATTTTCTTTAGCTAGGAAGGAAAATGAAATGATGAAATTTTGCAGGTAAACGCGTGGATCTGGAAAACAGAATACGGAATGAGGTAACCTAGAAAGGCAAATGCTGCATGCTCTCACCGATACGTGGACTCTAGTGTCAAATCTTTAGATGTCTGTGTTGAATTTAGAATACCTATCTAATAAGGAAACAAGAAAGGGACTGTTGATGGGAAGGGCAAAGAAAGATCCCAAGGGAGATCGTTCTAACAGAACAGAGACCATATGGAGGGGGAAAGGGTTAACAATGGGGAGGGAGTTTTAAGTGGAGAGAGGGGTGGGAGGGTAGAGCAGGAGAGGGCAGTGGGGTGGGGCAAACAACACTGGGGATGTTTGACACAGCCATGTAGAAATGTATTTTATAGGTTTCATAGTACATGTATGTATTCATATAACAAGGTTGTTGGAGCTGCGCAGCAGATCATGCACATCCCAGAAGACGTATGTTGTCAAACAGAAATCCCAGTGCCAGGTATGAGATACCTCCCCTTGTATTGTTGGTCAGAGAAGTCCCAAAGACTCCAAAATAATTATGATTACTGTCATTACTTTTGGTTGGGGAAGAAAATCATCATCAGAGTTCCCCATCTGCGAACCCTGTGGGCCACAACAGTGACCAGCAAGATAGAGTCATGAGCACAATGCATGTTCCAGGAGTAAACAACTGCTTTCTAATTGCATTGAAGGCTCACTCTAGAGGAGAAAACACATGCCTGCTAACTGCAGGTCTGGCCAAGAACCCGTGGCTGTGGACCCTTCACCCTGTGAAGCCTCAACCCCTGAACCAACTGCTATCATTTTTAATAAATGGTCATAGTATCAAATTTCCCTCTAAATTGACATCTCTCTACCTATGGATTAGTTGAGTGGATGGTGGCTAATAACACAACACAATCATCCAAAGTGCCTAAGAAGTGCCCAGCCACAAACAGGACATCGATACCACACCCCTATCCTAAGGCTCAGGAACCGCAGTGGAAGACTACGTGAAATATTCTAAGAGCCAGAGGTGGGGAGCACCAGAACAAAACAGTCTCCTCTGGACATGAGAGGACACTAGACTCAGGAGCTCAGAACAGTTATGGTTGTCTGCAGAAGACCAAGCCAGTCGTTCTAGATGGAGAAGGAGGGGGCCTATGTGCTCCATTCCTAGCCAGAAGGGCTATGACCAGTTCACAGGCTCTGGGAGAAGAAGAGTCCATTTTCTTTAAGGGTCTGGCTTCTAGTAGGCTGATACCACACGTCAGAATTGGTGGGCTGTTAGATTTTTTATTTTTTTTTTGAAAGAAAGGACATGAAGTAGGGTATGAAGAGGCGGAAGTGGATCTGTAAGGCGTTAAGGGGAAGAATTGGGGCTGAACGTGGTTAAAATACATTGAAATGATCAAGAATAAAAATTCCTTTGCAGGAAAGGCAAGCGAGCAGGCAGCTGGGTCCTCGTTGGATGCTGACTTACAGTGCACCTTGACCCTTCAAGTGTTTTCCTATCATTCACCTCTGTTTTCTCACTGACCCAATACCCATCAAAACCTTCAGGTAGTATTGATTTTCTGTGTCTGTGGCATAAAAGTTACCACAAAAAAATGTCTTGAACTGAACAATTTTACATATTCTCTCCAAGGAACTTCCTTCATTTATCAAGCTCTAAGATCTTTTAACTGGAATTTTAAAACGCTTGCAACACAGTTGTGTAAAACAAAAAGAAAAATAAAACACATCGTTTTTAATTAATGATTAAGCCGCCAAGCACAAAAACATCAGAGTATTCTAAGCCATATAAATAAGTTGCTCATTCTACAGAGTTATCTGTAATGAAATGTCAAAACAAGACTTACTGATGACGTTTGGATGCAGTGACCCTTCAGAGTCAACAAAAAGAAATCTATAATTGTAGTAACATAACTCCCCCCTTTTTCCCATCTCCCCCAATATAAGAAATGACCAAACGTTGCTACTTCACATGTTGCATATGAGGAAGGGTTTCTGAGGATAAGATTCAATGGGCAATTAGAAACCTAAGTCTGGCATCAATACCAACCACATGGCCCGTTCCAGTTCTGCGCCCCCCCCTCTCTGCAAAGCAACCATGCATTCTATAAATTTGCATTTCAACTGCATGGAAAGCAGCACGCTTGTGTTGAGCCCAGCTGGGAAGTAGAGTCAGCAGATATCACACACAAACAGGAAATCTAGCTACCAGCAAGAAGGTGTTTTTCTCCACACAATGGAGTTCAATGTTATTTGGAGTGAAACCCAAGGGCACCATTACCATTGGGCACCCCTCATACCCTTGTACATGATAGTAGTTTATACCTATAGTGTATGTTTCCTAAGCCTATTTGAACTCGCTGCTATTCCTAGGCATACGTACACCTTCTCCTTTCTGGGCAAAGCTTTCAATCAGCAAGTGTGTCAAGGTGGGTGGAAGGAAGACAGGAATAGTAAAAGAGGGAAAATCAATTTTCAGAAAGCATATGGCAACAACAGAATATTTAATCAAATTAGCCTAGAAATTCCTTCCTATTTTCAGAACTCTTTGCAAGGCAGTTGCTTCATGGTACAAAATGAATTTCAATAAATGTCATATATTTAGTTAGATGGCTTATGTTTGAAAGTTGCCGAAACAGGTCAACGCACTCAGAATAGATCTTGTTCTAAGACATGACAGATGAATATTGATATTGAATATAAAGATTGGCATTAGGTAAAAGGTTCCGGGCTGAAGAAAGCCATTCACTTAACACTCAAGTAAGTATTTGCTGGATGCCTACTATGTGACAAAGGAGGAAGAGATGAATATTTGGTATATAAATAAGATGTTAGCACGATGAGGGTGTCAAAAATATTTCTTCGGTACCAAGGGTTTTCACATTGTGTTAGTGCCCATTCACGGGGCTCTGTTGATAGTTTACACCTATTCCACGTTTTTAAAAGATGCCATTTACTCACTCTTAGCAAAAACCAACGTCATATTTTCCCCGAAAAGCAGTGGGTACTTCCATGGTTTCAAAGATTCCGTAGACATCAAAGAGCTCCGAGGGACATTCAGTTTATGGGTAATGGTTTAAGGTTTAGTGAATCAAAAACACATGGATTAAATTTCCCTTAAAAGACCCCTAGGTTTAAAACTCAAAGGGAGAAAATGCTCTGGCCTCAAGCTAAGCCAAGACTTAGTTTTTAAAGTCAGTTTGAGTTGTCTTATGGACCCAACACTTGGCTGGGCTTTTCTTTCCCACATAAGCAGGCCTCAGAGGAGGCGACAGAGCACTCAGCTACGGACATTTACACTCCTCTCTCTCTCTCTCTGAGTTTGGACAGCTATCTTATGTCAACGGTCAGCAGTTGGAGTCATTTTTGGATCTCCAAGTGATTCTGTTGTAATATACAACTTCAAAACTGGACCTCAGATCGTAGGTGCTATCGCTCAGATTTCCTACTTTCAGGCAACACCTCATAATTTCAAAACAGGAAAAGGTCTGCAATCTTAATATATGCACTGCTTTATGGTGCATGATTATGTTTGTGTTTAAAATAGTAGGAAAACATACAGTACATAATCTTCCTCTTGTACACAATAGCTTTCCGGAAGGCCGCTAGCTTGGGCACTTTAGCTAGTTTCTAGGATTAGAGGAAACATGTCCATACATAACCTGTGAGCCTTTCTTTCTTTGGAAAAGTAGACTGCAACACCGAGCTGATCGCTTTGAAAGGGCACGCAAAGCCAGCAAAGCCAACAAGGTGGTGCACGTTTTGAGTTTCAATAATAGAGAGAGAAAAAACAAAGGGGGCAGGCTCAATCAGATCCAAAATAAAGAGCCAATATTCCAAGAAGAGAGCCTACTCTGAAGGGGGAGAACTTGGAAATGTAGTTCACACACAAATTGAGGATGGATTCAGCTTTCAGAAAATGAGGGCCTCGGCGTAAGAACAAAATAACTAGATTATCCTGCTACTTAGAGACGTCCATAGCCTGGTGCAAGGCATGCGGAGTGGCCGGTTTAGAGAAGCACGTTCTAAGTGATGGATGATAAAATAGCCTTGTCTTTTTTGACTTAACTTTCCACAGTAAATTTTTTTTTGAGAGTTCTAGAAAAACTAAGTGCTTTGTTTAGAAGGTCGTCTAAGATGCTCTTGACTGTGTGTGCTGCTCCACTGGACAGTACCCTAAGGAGCCACACCACTGGGCACAAACTGTCAAGGCCACATGGGACCAAATCTAGCCTGCAGACTTTGTGTCCCTCCTGAATGTACAGTGCTTTAAGTATACCAAGTTAACATTTTAAAACTGGAATCTGTGTGGATTCTCTTGAAAATTTATAAGATAGCTACCACGCTGGTTCATGACACGCAGAAAGGCCACACGACAGCCCCAATGTTGGATACCAAGTGATGACTGTCCACTCTCTGGTGGAACGTCTGTCAGCACCTGGGCAAAGTGGTTACCTTCATTCATTGAAGACACTTGTTTGCAAATATTTCTTTCTTTTTTTTTTTTTTTTAATTTTCGAAACAGGGTTTTTCTGTAGCTTTTTGGTTCCTGTCCTGGAACTAGCTCTTCTAGACCAGGCTGGCCTTGAACTCACAGAGATCCTCCTGCCTCTGCTTCCCGAGTGCTGGGATTAAAGGCGTGCGCCACTACCACCTGGCTGCAACATAGAAATAGGACCCGTGCAGAACAGGAGAGGAAGAGGGAGATCAGCACCGTGTCTTTGCATAGAAGGCAGAAGGACACGGAGAGAGGGGGAGACACAAGTGCCCAGCACACATGCTCTACACCCTAGCAATTGCCTCACTTCCTGGCACCCACCTGACACCCTGGAGAGGCCCTGCGGATGACTATGCGCGTTTTATTGCCCACAAATTCCACAACGTCAGACTCAGGGCAGAAGGTAAGAAGCCTGCATAGCCTAACGGGCCAACAGCTCTGCCGTTGAACCTGAGGAATGTAGGGAGCTGCCATGAAGCTGTTTTTGTGTTATAAACAAAAGGTCCGGGACACCTTTGTACCTTTGCCTTTGAGACTGGAGCTATCCACAGAGGCTTTTTAATTTTATTTTATTTTTTTAAAGAACACCCCACCTTCTAAATGAGAGACTCTGTGGCCAGCTGTGTAGTGCAAAATTTCAGAAAAACACAAGAACACAAGGATACTATGGAGGGGACCCTCGGCGTTCACACACTATCTCCTTAAGGTTCCGGCTAAGGTCATCCTTGATGAGAGGTCCTTCCCGCATCCCGTTGCTGGGTTCCAATCTCCATTCCTATCCTCCTTACCCTTCATCAGTGCCCATTCTCCTCATCACTAGCATACAACAGGCATTTTATTTACAATTTCTTGTTTGCCTCCCTCAACAGAACCGGGTGTCATGGGGTCACAGATTTGGAGGCCTTCATCCCCTATAGAAACCGCACACACTAGAACAATGCCTAGTAGATGCCCAATGAAGTATACTAAACCCCCAGCCACATTGTTAAGAGACATGGAGCTTGGCTTTCCTGAGCACCTGTGGCCCTCTGGCCACATCCCACAACTGTTTTCCCCCATCTCATAAGTAGTACACGGTCAGGTTTTCACCCTTATGATATCATCTATATGAACCATAGTTTTTCCCACATTACTCTGTGGCCCTGCGGCTCTGCAATTAGACGCAAAACCGGAGATCTGCATACATTCTTGCACACATCTACACAAGCACAGAAAGAATACATATGCCGGGGTCTGTGACTACAAAGGCGATTGTCCCCCATTTCACAGCGCTCACACCTCCTGTTACATACGCCACACGTGCGCGTCTTCTCTCTCAATTATGTTTTACAGCTTATAAAAGCTTTCTTCATTTTGTCCCTTGAAAAGCAAAGGAGTCTGATTTTTACTGGGTGTTTTTTTATTAAAACAAAACCCAAGGGGAATATAAACGTTAAACAATTTAACACAGCTGAAGAAATGTCTGAGAATGGGCTTTCTGATGGACTGGCAGGTTACAAAGCCACTCAGCGCTCTTAATCTGATAATGGTCAGAAGACCCCACACATATGAAAAAGGCTTTCTATTTTTTTTAAGTTAAGAGAAAAGTAAAAAGGAAATTGAGAGGCAAAGAGGGAGGCGGGGAGAAGGGGGTGGGGACTGGGTGTATATTACCAGAGGGTAGAAATATTACACTCATCTTGGTCTCTAACCAGTGGAAAGTCTTGCAGGAGCTAAGCCTCTGCTGCTGGCTGGGAATGGGCTGCGCAGCTGGCTCAAGCCAGCCCAAGTCTATGATGTGGGACAGGGAAGGCCTTCAGATGAGCTGTGCCCACTGTGGAGGACATGAAGAAGGAAGCAAGCAGAAGCAGCCCAGACATCTGAAGGCCTTTATGTTTCAGTCTTCAGCGAGTGAGATGACTGAATGTCTTTTTCCCGTAACGTTCCCTTAATAATTAGGGATTGTAGCTTCACTGTGTATGTGTGCTATCTGGCTACGCCATTCGACTGTAAATTTCTCAAGGGCAGATCCATTTTTATTTCCCTCCTCCACTTTTGGATATTCTCCTAGAACCAGCACAGATACTGATCACAGTAAAGCTTCTTTGCTTGTTTTGGTGAGAAAAATCTGAGTTCGGTAGTGAGCCAGTAAGTGTGAGGAACTCATAACCAACATGATCCCAAACAGACACTGGTCACGGTGTCTACTGCATATTGCTGAGAGCTGGCTGTTGTTTCGCACTGAGAAAAACCCATGAAACTCTGTCCTGAGGGCCCACTATCAGACAAGAGTTGCAACATAACCAGGCAGGAGAGGACTTCCTGCACTTGAGAGTCTGCATTCATTCACTTTGTCCCTGAAGGGAGAATGATAAGGATTAGGTATCCCAGGCACGAACACAGTTGGCCAAAGGGTATCAAAGGGACGCTGGAGGAGTAGCTCTGCATTTAAGGGCAGTGACTGCTCCCTCAGAGGACACGGACAGTTATCTGTAACTTCACTTCCAGGAGATCTGATGCACTCTTCTGGCCTCCATGGGCGCCAGGCACATACACAGTGCAGAGGTACGCACGCAGACAAAACACCCGTACACATTTTCCCCTGCAGTGGTAGGGAAAAGAAGGAGACATGGCTCTGGTGATGATCACCAAGCCGAAGGCCATGAAGACGAAACCAGAAAACTGCGTGATGTGGGGGCAAAGCCAAGGGACAGAGATGAAAAGCGAAGGGGGACAGAAATGAGAGGGAGTCTGGATGCGTGGTTAGCCAAGCCTGGCCATGGGTGTGAACCAGAAAGTGACACTTGGACAGCCCCACAGTGCCAGCCCCTGAGTTCTTCTCTTTGTTCTGAGAAAACCACATCTGAGGAAACCTGTACCTGCGGTTATTACAAAGACTTGTAAAAAAAAAAAAAAAACCTGACTAACTCTACTGTAAACTATTTATTTCTATCAACAGTACTGCAAATTGACCTTTAAAGTGTAATTCTAAGTGCAATCCTCATTAAAACATTTTTTTTAAAAAGAGTTCAGGACAAACGAGGCGAGTTTGTTTACGTGGTCTTAGAAATCATAAATTGTAGGTATTTACCTTGTTGAGAAAATTATTTTCCTCTCATTATAGACTTAAAAGCAACCCAATATTAAACTTTCATATTAACGGCCTGTCGCCAGTTTTACTTTTCTCTTTGACAGATAAAGCTTGCCCTAGGTTCTCAGAGCCTGTAGTGCATCCCTAGTGTAAACTCCCTGCTGCACACGATCAAGAACAAAGCAGTATGGGAAAAGGCAGCAGTTGCCTGATCATCCTCCACACGCTCTAAATTCATCTTGTTTACAGCGGAATATGCCTAAGTTAATAACTATTGACGAGCGCCCTGCTGAGTCTGGGAACTGACCGCAAGATTTAAAAGATTTAAAGCACCTATTACACTCTGTAGGAACGCATTTTTCGGTGCTTTAAAACTTCTTATTGAAGATGGACATATCACCCGTGTTGTTTATCTGTTCACAGTGAGGTAAACACTGACTGTATCACAATCTGCAGTGGCAGAGACCACGGCACCTCATTTCTGCTCCACAATGGAAGTTTCCCCTTGAGAACAAAGCCGACTCGGCTTCCAGATGGAGAGGAACGCTATATACCTGTAAATAATCTGAGCAACATTAACAGTGTTCCCATAAAAGCACAATTTATATCCCAGTAGCAAAGGAAAACACCGTGTACATCATTTTCAGATCATCTCCATGCAGAAAAAATTCATTAGTCAGCTCTAATAGTTGAGCTGTAAAGGAAAATAATGTTCTTCTGAATCCATTTGCATGGCAATGTGTGTGTGGCTGGCTGCTGGAAGCGACAGAATAAACCTCCACCCAATGCTACAAAATGCGAACAGTCTTCTTAAGATGCCGTCTATATTCTCTCCCGTTACAGCTTTTACAATCTCCTCGTATTCATGGACCGTTTTAACTTGGCAATTAGAGACTCCTGATTCTTTCGCCTAAGAAAGTTGACAATATTTCATTCTGCCCGCGAGCTGCTTTGAACACAGCCTGTGATAAGGCAAAAAACCCACGGACAGGCACTCATGCGTGAACCCCTGAAACCCTTGCCAACTGCCGAATTAGCAAATGGCTCTTCTAAAACATAAAAGATAGGAAATGAGAAACCACAGTTTGGAGTAAATTCTGCATTGTACTTTCATTTGGTGTTTTAATAATTATACCGGCACTAGCCAGCCTGCCTGACCTCTGGTTATAATGTATTTCACCTCCACAGAGTCCCAGCAAAAAGATCAAGTAGGATCAAAAAATGATGGATCACACACTCTGCGTTTTTGCCAGGAATAAAAAATTCAGACCATCCCAGAAACACCTGCCCTTTGGAAAGACGCCCCCACCCCCACCCCCGCCCCACATAAGGCAGAGAAAGCAGGGCTGGGAACAAGGAAATAGCTGAGCTCAAACCTTGCAGGCTACATCACCCTGGACAGGGTGACCGGATCCCTTTTGTAAGGGCTGAGTCAGATCACGACGGTAAAACTTGCAGAGCCACAGCAGTCCATGAGCACCCACTGCTCCCAGCGCCCTGAGTCACACAGGTGGCCGTCAACAACACTATCCTAAGGCGACAAGCTCAATTCTAGTTTGCACCTTCCCCGACCCCATCCCTTCAGTTTCCCAAGCCCCCGAGCTCGCACCCACCTCGTTGGTCTTGCCCTGCGGAGCGGCAACCAGTTCCCTTTAGTGGAACAAAGAAAGCGGAGGTGCTGGGGAGAGGGTGGGTGCGGGATTGACGCGGCTGGAGTTTGTACCTTGCGGTGCCCGGGAGCGCGAAGTCAGCCGGCCGGGACCAGCCGCGCGCTCCGCCCTTCTCCGGCGAGTCAGCGGTCGCCCCGCATCTGGCTCGGCACCAGGTCACCCGGGATCGGGAGCTGTGGGCGGCGAGGCTGTCCTGGTCACCTGCGGCCCGGGCCGAACCCCGCCGAGCGCCCTCGGACTGCTCCGCCCCTTCCCACACGCGCCCTGCCCGGCCCGTGACTCAGCCGGGCATTGGCGGCGCCCCGGCGCGTCCGGGCTGGAGGCAAAGAGACACAGGCACCCGCCCCAGCACGTGTCCGTTCGTCCCTGTCGCTTTCGTCTGTCCCACCGGTCCCTCGAGGGGCCGAGGTGAGAACTGGCACCACCCTCGGGGTGGGTGGGGGACACCGTCTCCGCCCTTCCCGCCGCCCGTGCGCCTAGCCTGGGGGGGGGGGGGTAGAGGAGGGGTCGCGCCTTCTCAAGCCCCGCCCCACCTCCGCCCTCGACAAGGTGAAACTTTCTAGGTGGCAAAGTTTCCCTCTCCCTGGCTACTTGTTTTCTCCTCCTTCCCCGGCTTCCGAGTCTGAAGCGAGCACAGCGGAAGATCAACGGCCCCGAGTCTCCCCCTCCTGGTGCTCCCGCAGCGAGTGTCACCCGCACTGAGCGCACGCACCCCAGGCGCACCCGGGCGATGCAGCCTCTCCCACGCCCGCCCGCGGTGGCGGCCCCGCGCTCACCCGCGAGACTGAAATCTGGGCTGAAACAAGGGGCTCATTGTCACAGACGCTGGTGGGAGTGCATGGGCGGATTGTCCCAGTGATTTCATTTTGCAACCATTATCCCCTACTATAATAACTCTAGATTTCTAGAGGAAGAACCCCAGGAGTTTAACCTAGCAGAGGCTTCCGTTTAACTTTCACTTTTTCTCATAGCCGGACATAGGGTGATTAAATAGACAAATAGCAATTAACAAAACCAACAGGAAGTTCAAGTCTCAAATGTTAAAAACTCAGATTGTTGGGAAGGGTTTGGGGGCAATAGTTAACTTATGAGGATTCGCAGTTACCTACCAGAATAGAGTAAGGCGAAAGGATCTATCCATTGCCTTTCAGGACACCAGTTCTTTCCATGTTCTTAGAGCTGGTTTGACAATGGAAACAGGTAGGGAGTCGCTAGTCACCGCGAGTCACTTCACTGACAGGTGGCACCGACTACACACAGATTGAAGACTAGGAAAGTAACACGTCCTCGTCTCATACATTTCTTATTGCTGCACTATGAGCCCCGCATGTTAGCAGACAGTAGACAGAACTATTTCAGTCCCCAGAGCTGTTTACCTCACCACTCTTCAGTTTGATGGAAAAGGAAAGTTCCTATTACATTTTTGGAGCCCTGAACGGAATCATTTTGCAGATGAATAAAACAGTTCCTACAAGTTCCTCGCAAGGCCACATAGCTTAAGAAACTCGGAGTCAGAACAGAACTCGGTTCTCAAATCTCCTTCAAGGGTCTTCAGCGGCTCCAGTCAGGCAAGCTTGATTCAACACGGCCCTTCCAAATATCAAGTGTTATTAATGCAAGCTGGAGCTCACTCTAAAACTCCGGTGTTCCAGGTTACAGGACACTGGACTTGTAATACGGCGACCTGATTAGCTTCGAAGTGTGTAACATCTCACAAAAAGAACGTGCATAGATGACTTTTACACACACACGTGCACTCTCACACATGCACACGCGCGCGCGCACACACACAAAACCACAGTTGTCTAAATGAATGATTAGAGTGCTGTTTCTATTTCCTGGTTTCCATAGCAATATGTTAACTGGATTTTTTACATCACATGTAGTTGCCTTAACAGGTTTTCCGAGTTTGAGGGCTATGATAAAAATAGAAAAACAGAACAACAACAACAAAAACAATTAAAGTTGTATAAAGACCCAGAAAAGGCAGGACAAACAAACTGAAAAGTAGATTATACATGCAAGCAATATATTACGCTTTTAAGAATTGGATTTTCATTTTTTTTCTACTCGAGGGCAAATTCAAAAACTGAATTGAAATTATTATTTTGATATACTAACCATAAACCAGGATATAATAATTTGCAAAGGGAGCTAAGAATAACGCGACTAAAAGAATGGCCGTGAGCACTGTGTAACTTACACACTGCCTGGACTGGCCTATTAGGAGGATTATTTCCCATCTTTAGAACGATGGAAGCAGATACTTTCTGAACATTAGAGAACTTTTGAAGCAAACTAATTGTTCCTTGACTTTCTTAGCGTCTGTGGCTCGGGTGACACACTGCATGATGAAGTTCTACTGGTATTTTCCTAACCATACCAAACCACTGTGGCCAATACTGTTGACTGGCTAAGCCAGCACCTGTTCCCAAGCACATTTCCCTTCTCTGCATTGGGCCGGCAGGCTTGAAAAAAAATTCCCAGGCTCCTTTGCAGCCAGATGTGGATGGAAGCTATCTGTCACTCTGGTCATAAACACGAGAAATTTGATGCTACCTTTGGAAAGGGGGTTAATGTCTTCCGTAAAGGGAAGGAACAAGCTGGGTCCACCTCCTCTTCTCCTTGCTGTCTTGAGTTTGAAAGTGACGTCTACAAGAGAGCGAGTCATTCTGTCACCAGGAAAGAAGTTGGTGCTGACACGGACACAAGCATGCTTGCTCCGAGATTTCATGCTTGTGGGAAAAGCCCTTCGTCCAGACACAAACAGCCAGGGTTTCTGTCACCTGCAGTCTTCAAAGAACTCAAAATAGATACACCCTTGAAATGGGGGACGAGGTGTCCCTAAGCTGCTAGCTAACTCTAGGCCAAAAGAGGGTTCTTATGAGGATTAAACGTGGAGCCAGACATAAAGCGTGTGCCCCAACATCTGGCAAAACATAAGTAGACAAAAGAGCCAAACTACCCTTGTCTGTGTGTTCTTAGACACTACACAGAGCCAAGCTGGTAAATTGTTATATATTAATGTTGAATTGGGCCTACTGGTGGCTTTGGTCAAGGGAGACGGTGAAAGCCACCGTTTGCTCTAAATGTGCTACACCCTTTCGGCCCTATTTTCACTAATCACTGGATCTTAAGATACCATGAAGCTCATTGTTACATGGTATGCCTTTTGAAATAGAAGTGGAGATAATTCCTTCGAGCAAGGACTTACTGCTCGCGAGTTATGAGCAGGGCTCACAGACACATGTGGGCTTATAAAAAGTTACTGCAGTTTTGTTTTGCAAGGCAAATCACAGGAGGAAAACCATGAGTTCTCCCGTCTGTCACCAGCCCACCCTCATCTCCTGTATTGCATCCCGAGTTCTGCTCTTGACTGCATGCTCTGCTGTTGGCAGTGGTGGCTAAGTGTCCCTGCATCCCGCTCCTTAGGCTCTACACCTCCCTGCCCTGCCATTTCTGCTGCTGCATCTAAAAAAAAATGCATACACCAAAACCAATAGAAGATTTAGATGACAGCCCATTTGTGTTATTTCTGAGAGCAAATAAAATTCAGGAATGTAGAGTTTCTATTACCCTGTGGGACACATACATTGAATCATACATACATCAGAATCATAAAAGTTCTGAAAATTTGCATGTGAGAAAAGAGAACAAAACAAAGAGAAAATCCTTCTTAGCTTCACTTCCCCCATCACGTTCCAAACTTAGCTCACTGCGGATTGCTTCCTCTGCTCTTAATATCCTCAGAGGCAATTTCCTATGGAATTAGTTCACTAGATAACGTATTTTGGGAAACCTGACTTTAAGGAAAAGGCACTGCCAGGTAAGCAGAGGGCCGGCTACGCCTTCGTCTGTGGATGGCAGTGAGATACGAAACGCTTTGGACTGGCTTTAGAGTGGTCATCTACCGATGCCTGCATCTCTAAAAATGCTCCGTGTTTAGTCATCTGAGGATATGACTGGGTCTCTTCAATACTGAGGACAAAAACACTGCTTGTTGACAATCAGCAAGTGTCTTCGTTTTAAGCAGAAAACGGAGCAAACTGTAGGTAGGAAAGCTCAAAGTGAGAATTTCCAACCAACAGGGTGCGCACATTTTGTTAGTGGTTTGATTTATTCATTTTAACATAAAGACTCCGCCTCTGCTAAGCAGAGATTTCGTTTCCTAATAGTCCTCAATGTGTCTGTCATATACTTGGTTTTTTTTTTTTTCTGATGTCTTCATGACAGGCCAGACCATGCATCATCCTTGCCTTACATGTAGGAAATCAAGCCTCAGAGAGCTCCTGTAGCCCAACCAAAGTTACACAATTGGCCCAAGGCTGCTGTTTCCATGACTGTGCTTCCCACTGTGATGAATAGAAACTGTGAGGGTGCCGGTGAATAATGCAGCCATTTTACTCCTAGCCACAGAGCCTACTGTTTCTTCTTAATTTTCTTTCTTCTCTGGCCATGAAGTCAGCTGCAACTCAGGACAAGACCAACCCTCTTCCACTTGCCTAATGCTACCGGGCTGAGGTTAGGGTGAGGACCAAAGGTGCTGGTTCCTCCCTGCTGTCCTTCTGAACAGCACTTCACAGACTGGACCAAAGGTCCTGGGTAGTCAGGATGGGGGCAGGGATGACTTGAATGTGAGAAAGAAGAGGACTGTTTTTCTCCTGTGCCTTTGTTCCTATCAATTCTGAGCTCTCCATTGGCGGCTGTATTAGCACACTTTATATTGCTGGGTCAAAACATCTGAGACTTCCTACCTTATAAAGACGAGAGTTAAAACTTCAAGACTAGGAGGTCTCAACTTTGGACATCTTGACAAAGCCCCTTAAACTGTGTATCGCAATATGGCAGAGAAATACACCGGGATCAGACATCATGCAAAAGGTGCATTGGGTACATGGTATGGCCCAGTTTATAACAGCCCACTCTCAAGAGAATTAGGTATTGGTTCCTGTAAATTAGGTATTAATCCCTTCTGGAACTAGTACTCCAGTAACTAAACACCAGAGTGAAGCCATATTTCCCAAAGGTTGCACAGTGTAGCACAGCCACAACCCTGAGACCAGGTTTCTAGTTCATGGATCTCTTAAGTGACAAACCACACCTAAACTACAGCAAGGACACAAGGAATGAGAGAGGGAAGGAAGCACCACATGGCAGAGCTGGGAGTCCTGACTAGGGGGTCTTTGGCCACTCTGTCCTCTAGAAGATCAGAAATGAATGCCAAGACTTGGAAACAGCCCTGGAAAGAGGCTCCAATAATCCTTTCTCCTGTCAAAACCTCCCACTTCAAAGCCATAGTCACTTCTTTCTTTCCCTTTTCTCTTCTACTTTGTGGTAAATTCGTGAAGGTGTTTTTGGAAAGGACTGTTTTCATTTCTATCCAGTGCAGCCCTACAGGGTGTTCATTTCCTAATTAGTCCACATGACCCATCAGCTGATTTTAAAGTCCTCACTCCTGCCCGGTAGGTACTATAAATTTGACCAAGAACCTATGCGTGGGAGCTCATAGTTTTTGGGGAAGAACATACTACTACTATTTTGCTAAATAAACAGAGTATCAAACGGCTTTCTAAATACTAATTAATCCTTATGCCCAAGTAGGAGTACAGGTCTCAGACCTCATCATAGAAGCTCTCTCTCTCTCTCTCTCTCTCTCTCTCTCTCTCTCTCTCTCTCTCTCTCTCTCTCTCTCTCTCTGTGGATGATGGGGTTAAAACAGAGACTCATAACTGGTCAATGAGAAGAGAATAATTGCCCATGGAACATTCATCCACAAATTCCACATTCCGCATCACCCTCACCCTCCTCAAGAAGCACCAAGGAAGACAGGTGTAGAAAAATTGTAAGAGCCCAGAGGTTAGGAAGGCATGCTGTAAAACCGTGTCTTTTGGACATGATACGGCTGCTGTACTCATGGGCTCTTTGCAGCTGAGGTTGCTTTCACAAGACCTGCATAAGGTAAAGCTAGTCAACATTCCAGTACCAGTATGGGAGGACTCCTGACATCCCACCCCTAGGTGAGAAGTTACTTATGGCTGCTGGAGTGAGGGGGGAGGTTATGGAGAGTCAGTTTTCCTTAGTAATGTAGCTCCTGGTTGTCAATGCTCTAGTCAGTGGCCTTACAGCCGTGCACAAAAAGGCAGCACTACTCAGACTTCATGGGTATTTTATTAAAAAATGAAAAAAAAATGAAATTAGGACAGCAATATGGGGGGATTTAGGAAGAGCTGGAGATGGGGAACAGGGTGGATATTAAAATATATTGCACATGCAGATTCTCAGACATTTTCAAAAATAAATGATCTTTTAGAACTTCAGTACTTACATAAAGGGTTTAGTTAAGAAAATAATGTATCAATAAAGATAAATATGGAGAGTTAGTGAAGAGCTTTCTGTGCAGTTGTGAGGACCTGAGTTTAGACCCATGGAAAAGACTGGGTGTGGAAGCATATATTCAACTTATATTCCTACCATTGGGCAACTGAAGAACTAATTCCTGGCTGCTTAACCTAACCAAATAAGTGAGCTTGAAATTCAGTGGGACCCTTTGCCCCCCAAAATAAGGTATAAAAATAATTGAGGAAGAAATCTGGCATCAGCCTCTGCCCCTTATACATAGTGTGCCCACCCTCCACACAAATAGATATTTCATTTGTGGATCAGCATTTATTTATAGTTAGTCTTTTTAAAATATGTCTCTGTGTGTCTTTGCATAATTACTGCAGTTCTGGATTTTATTGCTAACACGAATGTTTGGACAGTTAAATCCCCAAGGATCAGTTTCTTCAACTATAAACATGGTACTGAACCCTGATGAAAATGATACTTCAAATATTCAGTTCCAATCCAAACTTTATAGAAACCACTTCATATGGAGCAAAGAGATCAATTCCTGTATGAATTCTGTTGAGGAGAACGAGGACATCTATGAGAAATAAAGTACTTCAATACATGGTTCTTATTAACTACTGTCCAGTCCAAATATGATAAAATTCCATTTTCCTTCCAATATAAATAATTAAATAATCAACTTAGGGATCGTATATTTTTGATGAGTCCAAAAGTAAATTAGGCAATTCAAAAATGGCTACAAAGCTGAACAGTTTAAGGGGAATTATGTAAGTCTTTTGGAATTGAAAAATGATAGAATGTTTGAAGGGTTTGGTTAGAATTACCGAAACTAATGCACATGATTGATATGTTCTGAAATATAATAAACATGGCTGTTTCGAAAGGCTTTCCAACACTTTTACATTGGCAAGAGTTTGGCCTTTTGTTTAACAACCTTAGAGTGTAAACATAATTACCATTAATGTATACTCAAACACACAAGAGAAATGGCAGTACCCCCGGATTAACCTTGGGTCGTCAATGATGAATTAAAGAAATAAGTACACAAGCAAGGGTCGGGAGCAGAAAGTTGGCAGTGACGCAGTACGTCGCGCTCACTGGCCTATTGTAAACATCCTTGCCTTTCCAACCAAATCCAGCAGAACCCAACCAAGCTACACAAGGGAGGCAACTGCCAGCTAACCTCTAGATGAAGCCGTCAGCTGCGATTAGAATCATCTGCAAACTTTTAAGCGTATGCTGAGGGAACTTTCAAGGAGTGTGTAACCTGAATTAGCAAAGACATCTCGTTAACGCTTTCCCTACATGTCGGGTCCATCTGCTTTGGTCTGAACTCCCCACGCGAGAGCTGTTATCAAGGACTGTCGGCTTTTTCACTGCTCCTGGCAACAAATGGATTTGTCAACCTAAAGTTAAGAAAAGCACATTTTCTTTGCTGCTACACATCCTCCAAACTTTTTGTAAACAGTTATTTGTGAGTGTGTGCCACTGTTTGTGTAAAGGTCAGAATACGTCAGAATTGACGGCAGGAGTCCGCTCCTTGCACTCGTCCTGAGGATTGAACTTGGGTCATTGCGCTTGGGGCAGGCAGCAGGTGTCTATCTACAGCGTCATCTTGAGAGCCATATTGTTCTATATTTCGATGACAGACCAAAAGTGTAAATAACACCAATGAAATTGATATTTAGGAGTAATCTCATTAGTCTGATCAGTGAAATCATGGGATTTATATTGACTTTCAATATTTGTTCATTTGCTTTTATTGAATTATCTCCAATCAATCAATGTTTATAAGACAAACGTATATTTTATGGGAGTCACAGCTTGTATTGAGGCAGCTGTAAATGTGGAATAAAATACTTATACCTATCAAATCTTGAATTGGATCAAGTAGGTTTTCATCCAAATGTTCACGGAGCTCTGTCCATGTGCCAGGGAAATTTGTTAGTGCCTGGGGATAGGGAGATGAGTCAGTTGAGGTCCTTCACATCGAGAACCTAACAGTCTGGCAAGAAGACAGACATGTAAATCAGTACACGTGATGCCACTTGGCAAGCATTCCTCACGTTTAGGAGAATTTTGTGACCACGTGCCCTGGGAGACACTGTAAGGAAGCCCATGCATATCTGTGGAGAATGAGCAGTATTTAGTCTGGTGACTGTATTCCCAAGAGGAAGGCGATGAGGGAGTTAAATCTAGAAGAGAGGGTAAGCATGTACCTTTGTTGATTATATAGTCTGCACCAACTGTTTACATGACATTTACATTACATTAGGTATTATAAGAAATCTGAGATGAATTAAAGTATTCACCTTGCTAGGTTATCTGTAAATACCATTCTGCTTTCTAACAAAGAAGGGGCTTGAGTAGCTAGGATTTTGAATGAAAGGTGCAGGAACCGGTTCTCCCATGGTAGTCAGGGCTTTGGTGCGGGAATGCTACCTTTCAGGGGAGCACTCCATTTTGATGGAACATTTGGAACACGGTAAGACTGAGGCAGTTTCCAAGAGACAAGTATTATCTAATTTTAATGCAAATGAGCAATGATGAATGTGTGCTCTAAGGTAGTGATTACTCCGATACTGGGATGGGAGGAAAACTGGCTAGATGCTTAGGGTGTGGGATATGTAGAACCATATAAAAGTGCCAGAAGTTGAGCAGAAAGGCTCCTGTCCCTCCATATCAAAATATCGTATTGTAAGCTATGGATAGATAAGATTTTATGCATCAATTATACTTTTAAAATTTGAGGGCAAAATGTTATTTTTTCTAAGTCGTTTTTTGTCTTTAAGTGGCATACAAGCATGCATTCATTGGGACTTTCTCAGTTTGAGGCACTGACATAATGGACGACCGGAAGTCCCAGCATTAAATCAACCAGGGTAACTTCTATATACTAGGTTATATTCAGACCTGAGGCTGTCAGACAGTCTATTTTCATGTAGTTCCAGATTGGAGTTGAGCAAAAGGGAAGATGCATGCTTCTGGGAGGTGGGAGAGAAGCAACCGTCATCTTTCCGGAAGATTCCTGTCACCTCTATGTGGTCAGTAACAAGCGGTATGATGTCAACAGAGTCCAGTTTATCTTTGCTCCGTCCTTGAGGTGGTTATGACCCTGCAAAGCGCCTCTGGCTGTGTCAGATGCTGTGTTGAGAACTCACAGCGAAGGGGACCACAATGAGCAACTCTCCTTCAGATGCTCTGAGGTAGCATCACACAGCAGGGAGGGCAAGGTCTCAGGACCCCTGCCAGGTCTTAACTTTTGTGTCTCTGCATTATTTCCTCTCCTCCATTTGGAAGGTCCAAACCTGCCATGCTTTTCCCACAATGGTGGAGGAAATTCAATTACCATAATGATTTTTGTTTATTTACATTGATTTAAATGTTTAGTGTGAGCTTTTTGTGCACACACACATGCACATGTGTGCCAGTACTGGTACATGTGTGAAAGTCTGAAGATGATTTGGGAGAAGGGTTCTCCCATTCTCGCATGTGAGTCCCAGGGATTGAACTCAGATCACAGGGCTTGGCAGCAGGATCCTTTAGCCACGTAGCCATTTCCCCAGCCCATTTTGTCTTCTTTTTTACTCATGGTGGTTTGCTCCCATGACTGAAAGCTTTTTAGAGCTGTAACTTAGGCTCATATCCTGCCATAGTTTACATTCGTAACTCTAGAGCTTGATACTGTTTAGATCTTGAGTCAGATCATAGGACTCACAGTGACTACCAGAAGAGTGATAATCTCAGTGTGTTCACACTAAGATGACCGTGTCAGGCTGCTTGAGAAAAGTCAAAGAAATTCAACATTAAGTTCTTTCTTCATTAAAAAAAATGATTTTATAGTGTGTGTTTATATGAACATTCTGATGTAATCTAGGGCTCCAAAACTTTCAAGGCCATAGAGAACATGTCATAAAAATATCTTTGATGCCTTAGAGAAGGGCAGTGGGAAATGGCAGAGCAGCAGGCTGATGTAGGGGAAGAAATTTTTCTCCTGTGAGAACATGGAACTGTTAAGTGTGGGTGCTAGTTTCAGTTCTGATGACATTCCTCATGCACAGATTAACACAGAATGAACAGGAGATACTGCCCAGACTCTAGAGTCAGTAGAAAGGCTGTTGCGTAGAATGGCTTGACATAGTACCACAAAGCCCCATGTGGGGAAGGTTCGGTTCCAGGTGTGATGCTATTGGTAGGAGATGGAAGCCTTCAGAGATGGAGCCTATGGGAGGTCCTAGGTCACTTTGGGTATGTCCTTGAGATAGACGGTGGGGTCGTAGGATCCTCATTATTTCTCTCTTAGCATCCATGGCAGTTTGAATGAAATGACCCACATAGGTTTATAGGGAGTGGTATTAGAAGGAGGTGTGGTCTTGTTGGAATAAGTGTGTTATTGGGGGTGGACTTTGAGGTTTCAGATTCTTAAGCTAGGCCCAGTGTCATGCTGCCTGCAGATTCAGATGTAGAACTCTTGGCTCCTTCTCCAACACCATGTCGGCTTGCATGCTGCCCATGTTGATAATGGACTGAAACTCTGCCATGCTCTCTACCATGTTAATAATGTAATAAACTAATCATGTAAACCAGCCACAATTAAATACTCTCCTTCATAAGAGTTGAGGTGGTCATTGTGTCTCTTCACAGCAATAAAACCCTATAGACTGCTTCTGAACCACATGGTGAGTTGAACAACTTTGCTCTGCTTCTAAGTCCCCATTATAATGTACTATCCCCAAAACAGTGGGGTCCATGATCTTGGACTGAAATGTCTAAAACTATGAACCAAAATAAACATTTATCTTCATAAGTTGAACTTTGCTTAGGCATCCGTTGCAACAATGGATGGCTAACATACCCAGTTTGTACTGGCCCTGCCTTGGGGAGAGGGTGAAGTTTAAGTCCAAGACTGGTAACAGAGAAATCATCAGACGTGTGAGAACTGCAAAGTGAAGGTGGTCCTTGCTCTTGGCTTTTGACCTCTTCAAAGGAAACTGTGGCTTCTCTTCCCTCAAGAAGGGAGGCTGTGTGCCAGCCGTACTACAGTAGTATCTGTCTTGCTTGCTACCTTCTCTGGGAAAGATTTTTCTTATTATATTCACATTGTAATTTCTGGGCAGTCTTCAAAATCCAAACCTTATATTGGAAAGCATCTTTGCCTGGCCCTCTCCCTGGGCAGGCTGGCAGGTGGCTTCATCTATTTTTCATTGGCATTTCATACTCCTGATTTAGTGTATCTCACACTGTATTACAATTAGCTGTGTTTTTTTTCTGACAACATAACTCAATGATATATTAATTTGTGCAGTGTTCTCTAACTTCTACTTTATGGATCATAGAGTGCTAAGCCAAAGAAAACGAGAGAAGCTGTCAGTGTGCTTAAGGGCAAATAGATCCTGTATCTTTTAAGAGTGTTGTATATCCAGTGTATAGACTTGCTGCAAATATGGCCAAACCCAGCTCTATATTTGCATAGTATTTGAACCAGAAATAGCACTGTCCATAAGAATTCTTAAGATCCTTCATCTTTATGTACATATAAGAATGTGAAATTCATTAGCAGTTCTGGAAATTGGGTTGTGTCCCCTTCAGATACTCTGGTAGTCATAATCAGAGTTAGATGTCATGTTCTGAGAGCAGAGCCAGCATGTGCAGAGTATGGAGGTCTGTCCAGCTTCCAGCTAGTTCATGTCCTGAGGGAGTCTTAGGTAAATGGCCTTTATGGGCCTGATGACCCCCTGACCTCCAGTGGGTAATTAATAATCTTCCCCTTCTCCTGGGAGACAAATGGGATTAACAAACGGTGACAGTGTCTATTATTCTTAAGGAAGTCACACTGAGATTGGTATCTCATTTCCAAAGGACATGTACACATTACACAAAAGGCGAGACATACAATGTGTGCAGAATTCTTGTGATAAATTTGTCTTAGCTAAGATAACATGAGTGCTAGATCTGGCTTGTTGGCTAGGCAAAAAGTTGTTTGTGCTTAGTGCCCCATATGAGATGAGAAACTGAGATTGGTTGAGTCCATTAAACTTGCCAAAGTGAGGTATGTTACAGAAAACAGATTTCACGGGTCTTAAGTAAAAGGGCTGTGCCTGATGTCACCCTAATATTCATATGCAGCTCCCCTTGGAAGCATCTGTTGATCATTCTCATGGCACTTAGCTTAAGTGTGGGAAGAAGAGCTCTGGCTCTTCTGAGACTAAGCTGGCCACTGTTAGGGCTCTTGGCTGCTCAAGCAGATAGGACTTCACATCTGCCTGTTTGACTCAGGATTCTGTAGTTTCTTTCCCATGACTACCAACAGAAATGAAATAAAACCCGAGCTAGGAAGGATGCCTAATTTTGGCAAAATTCTAAAACATAGAACAAGGTCTCCATTGTTGAAAGGACAGCTTAATCCTTGTACAGGGGTGTTCATTTATAATTCTACACAGTCATGTGGGGTGAATCAGATTTCAAAGGTCAGGGCTAATGTAATTCTAATAGACATTCACCCATAGGACTTTGGGGCCTGATTGTGGGTTCAGAGCGGCCCTTAAAGCTCAAGATAGTTGACACAGAAAATTCACTTAGTTAGCCATGATGACGGAAGCAACCTAGAGATCCTGAATTCAGGTTGAATAGAGAACAGAAAGGTCATGATGAATAAGGAGAACTTTGTGCCAGGGTTGGGGAATGAGAGAAATGTGCAAATCCAGAGGTGAGAAGTAGGAGGACTGAGGGCTGGAGAGATGGCTCAGTTAAAAACACTTCAACACTTTAACAGTGTCAAACAGTAACCCACCTCATCTAATTTGTGCTGAGCATCCACTAATGAATGTGGGACAATCTACTGGAGTATCATTAGCCTATCAGGGACCACACCTTTCGAGAAAACTCTCCATCCCTCAGAAGCCATGAACTTTCAGTAGTTCCTCAGTGAGAGATGGGGGCTTGTGAGCCCTCCTTCCTTGGTTGACTGGCTTGATGATTTTGCGCAGGTCTTGTGAAGGCAGCCACACACAGCTGCTCTGAGATTGTGAGCAAAGTGGTCTGGTCATATCCAGAACATGGCTTCTCCCCAGTCTTCCCTGACCTCTGGCTCTTACAATCTTTCCACCATCTCTTCCAGGATGGTCCTTAAGCCTTGGGGGAGACGGTGTGGCATGTTATGGATGTCTCATTTGTGAGTAAGCACTCCACAAACATGTATTTAATGCTCTTTGATCAGTTGTGAGATCTAATGCTAGTCACAGTTTACTGCACAAAGAAAGCTCTCTGATGAGGTTTGCGAGCTGTGCTACGCTCTGGGAACAGAAGTTAGAGAAGAGTTTGATGCTGGATGTATTTAACAGGGCAAGAGTAGTAGTTCATCACTGGGGCCTCTCTATGGGTTCTTGGCTAAATTTACAGCACCATACATATTTCTCTCAGTGCAGTGAATCTTAAATCCCATAAAAGACTCGATTACCCACAAACACTCATGCCACTATTGTGCACATAGGCATATCATTTTATGCATGTCATTATTATAACTTTCAGTTCCCAGTTGGATAAGAATGTGGATTTTTCTTCCCCAGCAGCCTGCACAGCGCCTTCTGGTAATACAGAAATTGGTTAGTATGAGGGAAGCTGTATTATTTTGGGAATCTCTGTGACACAATCAACTAACAAGTAGAGGGGAGGCATCCCATCTTTGACACTGGGATTTTTATTTGGCATCTTACGGTTTCTTGGAGGAGTATCATACCCATGTAGGAAAACTCCAATTTAGTTCTCTATATGAACACACATACACACACAGACACATACAGTCACACACACACACACACACACACACACACACACACACACACAGAGGAATCTTAAATAGTAGGTTAGTAAGTTTCTAAATGGGTTTTGCAAATATCCTTAGCATTTAGTTGTACCTCTCTAGCCCCTTCTTTCACTCTATTCTCAAATCTCTTTTCCAAGTACCACCCTCCCCACCATTCTCTCTTTGTCCTTCATGCTACCTGTGTTTGACAGTCTCCCTCCCCTTAAGATTTTCTTCCTCCTCCCAACCAATGGCTCCTTTCTAGTTTCTGGATTCTACAGGTCCTCTAGCTTAAACACACACATAAATCTAAACGTTTGATGGCCACATATGAGTGAGGCCATATGATTTCTGTCTCTCTGGATCTGAGTTTCCTCACATAGTACAGTGTTTTCCCTTTCTACTCCCTGACCTAAAGTGTCAGGATTTTATTTTCTTTACAGTGGGTTAAATTCCACTGTGCACCAGTATCACCTCTTCTTTATCCGTCTCTCAGTTGATGGACAGCGAAGCTGTTTCCATGCCCTGTCTATTGAGAATAGAGCACCAATGAACATGGATGAGCATGTGTCTCTGTAGCACAAAATAGCCCTTTGGGTATATTCCCAGGAATGGTATATCAGGGTCGTATGATAGATCTATTTCTAGTTTTTTTGGGGGGTAATTGTTTTACATAGTGGCTGCACCAGTTTTCACTCACACCAACAGTGCATGAGGGGTCCCCAGTCCCCATATCCTTACCAATATTCGTTGATTTTTTTCATTTTATTAATCTTAGCCACTATGGCTAGGGTAAGATGAAATCTTAAAGTAGTTTTAATTTGCATTTCCCTGATGTTTAAGCTAGTGAACACCCTTAAAAGTATTTCTTGACCATTTGTATTTCTTGTTCTGAGAAGGACTTCATGTTCTTACTCGCAGGGCCATCTCTCTGGCAAGGTATTTTGACAGCAAATTATAATGTTAGCTTTGTCTGAAGCTCAAGAGAAACAGTTTGAAGAAATCATTTTGAGTCACAACTTCAGAGCTTTTAGCCCATCATGTTCAGGAAGGCATCTTGGAGCCACACAGTTCATGTCATGGAAGCCAGAAAGGCATTTTTTTCTTTGCTTGTGCCCTTAGGCTTTCTGTTTTCCCATCTACTTGTTGTGTCCTATGTAGAAACAGAGCATTCTATCTTGCTTTTGGGTTATGTGCTCCTTAATGTCAGGACCTAGCTATTGCTCAGATGGCTACTTCTTACTACTCTTCAGAACACTGTCAATTTTACATAACAAATCTATAGGCAAAAGTCCATAGTTTTTTTTAGAAAACCTGATTTCATATATAGGAAAGCACGTATATGGGTCTTTCTTTTTAACAAGAGCTTCAGTACTGACAGATGAAACTCTTGAATGAAAGAGTTCCATTCACAGGAGGTAACACTATCTCCCAAGCTGTCTGGTGACCATTATCTTTTCTGTTTCTCTTTCTTCTTTGAGAAAAGACTTCACACAATTTTCAGGTTCTGATTACAAAAAAAAAAATAATAATTTAAGGGTTAGTCATTAAAGGTAAAATTTTCCTTCCAAAAACCACCTCTAAATACTGCAGTCAAACAACGTAATCTATACACTTAGGCATTTAGCCTCGAGATGATCTTGATGGGTCACTAGCTTTAAAGGCTTGCTGGTGTTTCAGACATATCAATCCATAAGAAAGGATTCACCAGGTAGACGGGAATCACAGCCCCTCATTCTACTTACTAGCCTAGTTGGGATAAGTGTGCTAGGAGACACGGTCAACATTTATCCTGTTCTTGTGATATGAAAGACCTCTGAAGGAATGTTAGGACATTGCCCTTTTTTGAGAGTCAGGAAAAAAGTCTACTGAAGGAGACTTGTGAAAGTTTTCCCAGGAGACTGTGTTAAGGTCCTATTCCATACCTCTTGCTGGCTATTACCAGATTTCCTGGACTAGGCACTTGCTCATTTCTATGAATGTAACTTGCTTTTCCTATGAAGTCTGAATGTCAAACTGAGGAGAGACTTCAGTCTATTAGACATAGACCAGATTGCTAGAAATAAGCACAGTATATAAATGTTCACTTAGTGCTGAAATAGCATTATATGCCCCGTGAGGCCCCATGGTTATAACTCTTTTGTATTAAAAAAAATCCTTTAAACACATGGAGTGTATACAAAACCTTGGGATTTTAAATATTGTCAAGAAATGTTATACCAAGGGCAGCAAATGCATAAATATTCACATATTCCACTATTATTTTTATTATTTATTCAACACAAATCTCTAAAGTTCAGAAAATATATAATGCACAATCATACATGGTTTATTATTTCATTCAAATAAACCAGATTTCCTCTATCCCTTCCTGACACATTTGGACCGAATAACTCTTATTTAACAATGCCTTTTCCAATTTAATCTAGAGACAATTGGAAGCTTAGTGCTAAAAAATCTCCTTGATGAAAAATCTTTCCAATGATATTATTATCCTTTGATTTATATACAGATTACATGTCGCTTTCTTTTAAGCTGAAGTGGCATTTCAAAATAAAGGTTTCCATTTTCTTTGTTTTAGTGACATGGCTTTGCTTATATTGGGCATAGAATAATACTAGCCGGGGGTAACTACGAAGGCAATTATCAGATTGCCATTGAACCTCACGCTTGTTTGGTATCCTTTCATGGCGGAAATCAAGTCAGCTCGTATTGCTTGACTGTAATGTTCATCTGGCTTCCAGCCATGTAAATGGATGTATTAATATACCGTTCTCAAGTGTGTTGTGAAGTTTAGTTAATTAATGCTTATAAAAGCTTTTTGAGATTGTCTACTGAAAGATATGGCAGGAGTTAAAATTGTGTAAAGAGCAAACATTGAAGGCACTCTAGAAATTGTTGCTTAGGAGAGATGAGATGCCTATTAGCCGTGCCTGAGTCGATGGCTTCTGCTCTCCTTAGTTTATTGATGTATTTTATGGCCGGTGAATAAAGATGACTTAAAGGTGCATCATCTCTTTTCATAGTGCAGAAGCCTTTATGTGGTCGGAGAGGTTTACATAAAGCATTTGTCTGCTGTTCATCCAGGCAGAACATTCAAATTGCGGATATCATAAAAAGTAAAATATTAGTTGGGAGATTAATTCTTGCTCCTGACTGAGTACACTTTGTGGCAGCCACACTATTCATCTACCCATTTTTTCTCTTAAAGCAATGGGATGCCCTTTTTTCCATTTTCTGAGCACATGGCCATCTAGAATGAAGATCTACCGTGCTTGTCTTTCTGTAGCTAGGTGTGGTCTACAGCAACTCAGTTCTGGCCGATAGGATGTGAACACAATTGATTTGTGGAGCTTATATGTTATAAACTTAGAGGGAGGCTGTATACCCCTTCTTTATTTCTGCTTAGAGTGTAGATGCAATTATAATAGAGTGTAAACTGCATTATATAGGTGAGTGATACAAACAACCTGAAGATGAAGGAGAAGCAAGACAAGCATCCTACAGCTCACTCATAGAGCCATTGTGTCAGCCTTGCACGGTCTCGCTAGGAATGTGTTTTAAACCGTTATTTTGAGATTTGGCTATAAACAGTCCTCTCAACATTAACTTACACCTGCTTCCACAGGAAAGAGGCAATGATATGATGAATGAATCTTACATAAATTAGCTGCTCCTGGACCAGGGATCCTTTGAAAACCCACTATAACTTATTTATTTGCTAAGCACATTAAAACCTTTTAATCTGAGAGTGTGATTAATCTCCCTAAGATGGATACAGAAATTCCCTTTAGTTGTCCCTTTAAAGAGCTGACAGACCTTTGCTTGTAATAACCTTTTCCTCTGAAAACCTTCAAATTTTGAAAATATTAAAATTGAAAATAACTATTTAAATTAAAATGGTTAAATTCTAGTATATCAGACATAATCATAACTGACTCTTGTTTCATACCCTGCTTTAACTCACTCTTAGACTGTTTATACCATTTTCTGACAGTAGTTCATTTCTCTCAATGGCAAAATTCAACAGAGCTGACTGTATTTTGTTTCAGACTTTAAAGTTCGTCTCTGTTCTGTATTCTTTAAGCATACAGAATTATTTGGAACTCAGAAAGGTACTACTACTGTAGTAACTGCTTTTTAGGTTTGGTTGTTATTTGATTCTGAAATATTTTTCTTATATGTTAATTGGGGAACAAACCTTGTATAAATTTGTTCAAATATTAGGGTTTATGGATCTCTGACTAAAGCTAGGAATACTACAAATGTGGATGGTTTGGGATTATTATGTTAAATGAGGAAATATGACACATTCATGATGGTGTTTATATTTATCACACTTATAAGACAGAGTCTTAGGTAACTCAGATTGGCCTGAGAATGACCTTGAACTCCTGAATCTCCTACATCCGTCCTTAAGAGTGCTGCAATTGTAGGCATGCACTGTGAAGTTTATGAAGTACTGGGGACCAACTCCAGGGCATCTTGTATGATAAACAAGCACTCTACCGGCCGGACTACATTTCTAGTCATTGTTTGATTGTGAGAAAGTCCTCTTGGTTTTACACTGCATGATGTAATTAATTTCTTCTATTGAAAGCAATTGTTTTCGTTATCTATCGCTGTGATGCAAACCACCTCAGCTATTAGAACAACTATTTATTCTGCTCACAAGTCTGAAGTTTGATCATTATTCAGAGGGAGCAACTCTCTCTGCTTCATAAGGTGACTAGGACAATGCAGCCAAGGCCAGAGATTCTACTTCTGAAGCAGCTCATAACATGAGTGACAGTTGGTGTCAGCTCTGTTCTGAGATGTAGGAAAATGCTGAGAGCTGGGGCTTTGGTCACTTTCCGGTATGCTTTGATTCTGGAATGTACCCCATAAGCATATGTATTGCACTCAATTGGTGATGCTATCTTGGGATATTTTTGAAAACTCTAGAAGGTAGGTTCTGATGGGAGGAAGTAGGCCGCCGATAGTTCTGTTCTGCCAGCTGCCTGCACCCACAATGCAGTGAAATATTTCCAATCAGGAGCCCAATAGTTCTCTTGATCATTCCCCTTTCATACTAGTTGAATTTCTTTCCAACATGGTAGCTAATTTCCAAGAGTGTGTATTAGAAAGGACACAAAAAGAAAGCTGCCAGTTTCTTGACCTGGCTTTGGGAACTGGAAAAGTGACACTTCTAGAAGGTTCTATGAGTCAAGCATTCACAATGACAAACGACAAAAAAGACATAAAATTCACCTCTTGGTTGGATCAGTGTAAAACATTTGGGACCATCTTTACTTCAGTACTAAATACTTTCCAACTAATATTTTTTGTTATTGTTATTATTGTGTTGTAATACGTATGAGTGGACTTATTTATATGTCCATCTGGAAGCCAGAGGTCTATGTTAGGTATATTTCCCTATTGTTCCTAACCTTATTTTTCTTTTTTTCTTTTTTTCTTCATGAAATTATATTTGTTTTGTCAATTATTGTAAAATACCAGTCATTTTATTGTTTCCAATATCTTTAACACTAAAGCTTTTAAAAATATCATAGGTATAATACCTCATTATTTTAGAAAATTTTAATAACAATCTTTTAGTATCAAACACATACATTGTTTTAGGTAATTTTTTGTGTGTCTAGTATATTTATTGATAACTGTGAGTCATCATCTCTTTTACCTGTATCCTTCTTTGAGTTATGTATGCCATTTATTCTGACTGTAGCTGTCACTTTCCCCATGTCCTACCCACATCAACGGTATGGTGATAGCAAAAGCTATTGCAATGCCCCTTTGGGTATGTAATGGGGAGTGGTCATCTACTACTTCTCTGGTGAGCTGGTAACTGACTTCTGGTCCATCTGCTTTCTTTGTGATTATTGGTGAGTATAATAAAGATTAGCAGGTTGGAGTTCCTTTGAAAGATTGTAATAGGTAACTAGACTTAGATTTTACACTCATTGTCTGAAATAAGGACTATAGGTCTATCCTGAAGTTTGGTTAGGGTCCATGTGGTCACTTCTGTTTGTGTAGAGCTGGTACTAACCTTATTTTTCAATCAAGGTTTCTCACAGTGCCTGGAACTCACTGAGTTGGCCAGCAAGCACCAAGGATCCATTTATCTTCATCTCCTCCAGTACCGTGGTTGCATGCCGAATTTCACTCCACCTGGCTGTTATGTGGATGCCGAGAATCTGAACTCAGGCCTTCATGCTTGTGCCTGAATCAACAAGGTCACCTCTCAAGCACCTTCAACGAATACTCAAACACAACAATGGAAAAAATGTAGTTGAGTGATGTGGGGATGTCCTTCTGTATATGTGTTTCTTTTGATGGTTGATGAATAAAGCTGCTTTGGTCAATGGCTTAGCAGGGGAAAGCCAGGCAGAAAATCTGAACAGGGATATATCTACAGAGAGAGTAGGCAGAGTCAAAGAGACACCATGTAGCTGCCCAAGAAGCAAGATGTAAGGTAACAAGCCACGAGCCTCGTGGTAAAGTATAAAATAATAGAAATGGGTTAATTTAACATACAAGAGCTACCTATGAGTATGCCTGGGCCATTGGCCAAGCAGTGTTGTTATTAATAGAGTTTCTGTGTGATTTTTCAGGTCTGGGTAGCTGGAAAATGACAGAACAGCCTCTGTCTACAGTTGAGAAAATAAGTAGAAACCATTACCCTTTGTAAGAAAAAGTGATAGAATATTATTGTCCTCCCAGAGGAAGTAAAAAAATTGGACCAATGAGTAGTTTATCCAGGAGTTCCCTATCCTTGTGGCTCAAATGTAATTTCAGCCCTTGAAAGTGGCTACAAGACAACAAAAATTTCAAGGTCATCCTTGGCAACACAGTGAGTTCAAGGCTGGTTTACATGAGACCTTATCTCAAACGACAGCAGAATAGCAAAACCAAACATCTAATGTCAGAAAGCCTGTATTTTAGTAGCGTGAGGGTTTTTGGGCTCACAGTCTAGTGTAATAGAATTTTTATTGACAGTATATGCCAGATAGTGATGGCTCTCTACTCGGTATTGATTCCACTCTCTCTTCCTTCCTCAGAGACTCTGAATTTATCCATATTCCCTTGTAAAAATGCTAAAAGTCCCTTGATTCCTTTGTCCAGGGTAACAGTTCTGGCCAATGCATTACTTTTTAAACTTTCATTTTATTTATTGTTTTGTGCCTTCCACACGGTGCAACCCGATCTTATTCCTTTCCCTCTCCTTCATGCTTGTGCTCTGCCCTTGCAAACTCCCCACAAGAATAACAAAATTTAATAGAAAAAAAGGGAAACTCAACCTCATCACGGAAGCTGTAGTGTGACACAGTGAGTCACACAGCAAGTCCTTTTATCCATACATCTTTTCTTTCAAGTGTTCATTGCAGACAGTCACTAGTCTGGATCAAGACCTCTGGTTTCTGCTACACTGTCGATGCTGGGCCCCCACTGGGGCTCCTCTTGGATGTCCTGTTATTGTTCTGTGTCATGGAGCCCCTGCAACTTTGTGTCTGCAGGACCTGCCCCTTCACATGCTCCAGCAGATCACAGATGAGCTGGATATCGGGGTGGGCAAACGTACAGCCCTGGTCAATCTGAGTAATGCAGTGTTGGTCATTCCACCAGCTCTGCCCTGTTCTCACCACCAGGGTGAGCTCTCCTGCACTGCCTTGGTTAGTTCGCCCCTTGCTGGGTGGATGAGGATGAGCAAGGGGCAAGGCCAGATCCCCTGCTCTCATGCCCCCAGTCTTGGTTCTTCTGAACATAAGGTCAGGGCCAGCTCTACTGTATTGCCTAGGAAAGGCCTTGGGAAAGGGGCCACTTTCCCAAGCGCTGTAGCTAGTAAGGGGGAGGGTCAGCTCCCTTGCCTGTCATAGGTGGTGAAGGCTGAGGAATAAGCAGGACATCTCACTTCTTTCCACACCACTTGCAAGACAGGCGAGTCGTGGGGACAGCTTTCCCATGCTCACAACTTTGGGATTGGCTCTCCCATACCCCCATCAACAGGATTGACTCTACTGTGATGCCCAAGTGAGGTGCAGGGATTGTTTTCCTGAGTGCTGCAACTGGTGAGGACAGGAGCAGCTGTCTCGCTCTTTCGATGGTCAAAGAACAGGACTCTTTGGACCTGATTTTAGGAAGATGTTTTCAGTGGGCTTTCTTCCCTCTTTTCTTGCACAGATTATGATGATACTCTCTGTGGTGGAGCAGCTTTTGTCAGAAGTGAGTACAAAGAGAAAGGCTTCATGTCAAAGAGGAGAAGTGGAAGACTATTTTCTCAATCATACGATGTCACCATGCCAGCCTTATCCTACCACCCTGGACTTTTAAAAACATGATGCCAATAATCCTCTATGTAGTAAAACCAAAGAAATTTGGTTTATGTCCCATAAAGTCTAATTTAGTTCTTAACTGAATTAGTACAGTAGAAAAGTCAACAATAGGTATAATCACTAGAGATTAAGAATGTGTCATAGCATTTAAAAAAGCGTCAGCAGATTTCCCCTCTGCTCACTGTGTTTTTTAAAAAACGGGTGGGGGGTGGCGGCAGCAATCTGACTACCCCTTTCTTTTCTTATATTTATCAGGCCTAATTTTGGTATGTTCAAAAGTTCTTGGTGTCAGCAAAGCAAAGCAAAACAACAACAACAACAACAAAAATGACAACAAAGCAAAAGGCCCCACAATTTTTTGTTTCCTTTTGTTTATTAAATTTATTATTATTATTTTATTTATTCATTTTACATACTAACCACAGTTTCCCCTCCTTACTCACCTTCTGATCCGCCACCTGTCTTCTATTCCCCCATTCCACTATTCCTCTATCTCCATGTCTCCATTGAGAAAGGGTAAGACCTCCCATTGGAATCACCAAAGCCTGGCATATCAAGTTGAGGCGGTACCAAGCACTTCCCCCTTGAACCAAGATTGTGCAAGTCATCCCATCATAGGGAATAGGTTCCAAAGAGCCAGCTCATGCTCTTTGGAACAGGTCCTGGTGTCACTGCTAGCGGCCCCTCAAAAGACCAAGCTACACAACTGGCACCCAGATGCAGAGGGTCTTCTAGGTCAGTCCCATGCTGACTCTCTAGCAGTCAGTCCAGAGTCTGTGAGCTCCCACAAGCTCAGGCCAGCTGTCTCTGCCCAACAAACTTCTTACTGTTATTTGAAGCATATTGAGCTCTGTTCTGTCATGCTCAACACAACCCACTTTGTTCAGCATTCCTTCTAACACACAACACTTTACTTGGTTTACTGGGGAAACAGAAAGTAGGCCAGTTCATTGACAAAGTGCTTGCAGTAAATCAGAGATGTAACCATTGTTACAACATATGTGTCATAGTTTGAGCTAAGAATTTTGCAACACATAATTTAAATTAGTTAAAAGACTATACCAAAAGAGTAGAGTCAACCCATCATATGGGTATATACTCTAAGTAGGTGGTATGGGCTTGGCTATTTTATTAGAGAGCACATAACAATGGCTTACGCATGATGGGGAGTTTGTTGTTTTCTTTAGTGAGAGTCAGAGTTGGGAAGTGGTCAGGGTTGATGTGAGGTGATTGGTTACAGCTAGGTAGCTGTGTTTACTAAAAAATACAGTATCCTGGTGCCATTGATAGGCCATTGCATAGGCTGGATGTTGTCTTTAACCTATCATGGCCAAAGCTGGCTGATTTCCATTATGTGTCTATGCTAGACTCCAGAAGTGTGAAATTATCAAAGACTAATATCCTCTTATGAGGATGTGATCCAGAAGTTTTTCATATCCTCTTGGTTCAG
The DNA here is from genome assembly GCF_014885135.2 of Alexandromys fortis. Classification (NCBI taxonomy): domain Eukaryota; kingdom Metazoa; phylum Chordata; class Mammalia; order Rodentia; family Cricetidae; genus Alexandromys; species Alexandromys fortis. The sequence continues at coordinate 8,491,315 of NW_026067933.1, forward strand.
ACCCCACCCGCTATGTGAATAAGCCACACGAGCTAAATGGGCACTTATAAACTGGCTCTAGGTGGGATCATGTGTGCCAAACTGATGCTAAGGAGTCTGTATCATTCAAAAGAAGAGGAAACTGGATACTGGGTGACAAATGGCTACCTCTTTAATGAGTGTCTTGTCTATCTTCATAGAATAAACCATCTTTCATGCTAGGAAGCTTAATTTTTTAAGATTTATGTATTTATTTTATATACAGTGTTCTGTCTGCATGTATGCCTGCAGGCCGGAAGAGGGCACCAGATCTCATTACGGATAGTTGTGAGACACCACGTGGTTGCTGGGAATTGAACTCAGGACCTCTGGCAGAGCAGTCAGTGCTCTTAACTGCTGAGCCATCTCTCCAGTCCTGGATTCTTAGATTTTGGAAAAAGGATGTCAGAGCAGACGTTTGTTCCTGTTTGTTCCTACTCACACTGAAGTATATGGGTCAGCTCTCAGTAGCAAGGTCTGTAGCTCTGCAGTTCTTTACACCAGATGGATGTGACCTCCCGACTTCTTTTCTATTTTCCTCTGGTTCTCCTGTTATGTTATCCTCTCGTGTTTATTTTTAATATATAGGTATTCATGTTCATGTATTGAATTACCTCTGTGTGTGTGTGTGTGTGTGTGTCCGTGTGTGTGTCCTGAAAGACAATGGTAGCTATCATTCCTTTGAGATAAGCTCCCTCCCAGACCTGGGGACAACCAATTATGCGAGTCTGGATGGCCAGTGGGCTCTCGGGATCCAGCTTGTCTCTGTCTCCCCAAAGCTGGAATTCCAATCACTTGCATCGTCCCTGGCATTTATGGATTCTAGGGATTGAAGTCTGATCCTTCTGCTTGCAAGACAGGTGCTTTACCAATAGAGCCATCCCTGAATCCCCATCATCTCATCTTATTGCCATCTTGACTGATAGTCCTTAGTTTTTGATATGCATATGGAAATGCCCAAAGCAACGACATGATTAAACTGTACCAAAGATCAGGGTTGGTAGGAGGGGACAAGGGATCCCTTCTCACTGGCGTAAGCTCCCTGGCATCTCCAGTCTCATGTCAGCTCTTCACCTACTCACAACCAAGTTATCCCTTGGTCTTCCAGCTTGTTTTTCTCTGTTCAGCCAAACCACTCTCTTGTTCTTCTTAAGCTTTTGCAGCCCGACCAGATCCATAGAGAGTTAGTTCAGTTTCTATCCTAAGTTGTTTACCTCCTAGAGGAGACTCTATTGCCAACTGCTGAAATAATAAATGTCCTCACCTCATTAGAAAATGAAATCAACTCTTGAATTTGTTGTAAAAATGTTGAGGACACTGCCGATGACATCACTCAGTTTCCTCTCTAGAAAGCTTCACACCAGAAAGTTCTTTCAGATTTCAGTGCCAGGAAAAACTTTGCCTCTCTTGCAGCAAGCTTCCTCCCTTCTGATAACAAGAGCTTTACAATTTTTCATGCTTTCTGAAGCATGGAACCCAAAGTCAGTTTTGCAGCTCTGTCATTGCAATTATGGTAAACACACAGCTACTGGATTTAGCATTGCTCCGTTTTCTTTGGCCATTTTTTATATCTATAACATTGACTTAGATTTTCATTATAAGCTATTTAAAACCTTCTTGTTAAAAAGAGGGAAAGTAGCATGATGCATGCTATCTTGCAGTCAACGATGCATGCCTGTATTTCCAGCCACTTGGGAAGATGGTTGCTTGAGCCCAGGCATTCTAGGCCAGCCTATCTCAAGGCTGGAATTTGGGTAATTTGTGTAATTTAACTTTTCCTTTTTTATGCTGCTGGGCTCATACTAGAGGCCTTGCCCTTGTTGGACTACTTTGTGCTATTAAGCAATACCTTCAACCCACCATATAAGTTTTCTAACAGCATGGGTTAATGATGGGTGTTTGAAAACTATGTGAGCAGTCTCAAGTTCCCAAAGGTCCTAAAAAGGCAAATAACTTCTGGCTAACACTCTCACTAGTGTTTTTCTGGGGAACAGCTCTATCCTGGAGTTTAGAAGGAGAGTAAGGCTGGAAATGTGAAAATGGATTAGTCAAGGCAAGACTGAGAATAAACCTTCTGGCAATGATCAGAATTAAGAAATAACAGAAATTTGGGTGCGAACTCAACATATACATGATGTGGGATTCCCCTCTGTATGCTGTGAATATCTTTGGTTAATAACGGAACTGCTTTGGGCCTATAGCAGAGCTATAGGGGAATAGAGGTAGGCAAGGAAAACTAAACTGAATGCTGGGAGAAAGAATTGCTCAGTCAGAGAGAAGCCATGTAGTCCTGCTAAAGACAAACACTGGAACTTTAGTGGGTAAGCCGGAGCCATGTGGCAATACACAGATTAATAGAAATGAGTTAAATTAATATGTAAGTGTTAGCCAATAAGAAGCTAGAGCTAATGGGCCAAGCAGTGATTTGATTAATACAGTTTCTGTGTGATTATTTCGGGGTTAAGTGGCTGAGAACTAATTAGCAGCCTCCCCCAACACACACACACAGACACAGACACAGACACAGACACACACACACACACACACACACACACACACACACACACACACACACTGTTGTGGAGCCAGCAGTGACAGGGCCAGGATGTTTTCAGACAGCAGGAAGGGATTAGAAACCTACAGTGCACAGCAAGACAGACTTTGGTGATGCTACTGGTCAAACTTGGGCTAACAATAAAGGCTTACTCTAGGACAGTTGGAAATTGAGGCACGATCATATATCTAGGATAAGTCAATGTTTTATGTGTGCTTTCTGCAACTCTGTAGACTTCCAAGAAATTAGTGGCTTGTAGTCCACTTAAAGATAAGATGTAAAGATAAGGTGAACAGCATTTCTTTCCTCTAGGTAGGTAAAGGTAAAGAATTCCGATACTTTGTGGAAAAATCCTTAGTAATTTCCTCTGACTTAAAATATTCCTTCCAAAATTAAGGGTTCAGAGAGGCTCATGAGATTCAAGAATTAAATAAGCCTCACAAGTCTGGGAAATCTAAACGTTATAAGATTCATAATGACCCCTCGGTTAGGTTATAGAAGCAGCAAACAATGCAGAGAGGCGACTGACCAGCTGAAATGCCAAGAGGAGACTCTATGGCTCCCCCTCCCCGCTTCCTGCCCTGTGCCTCCTACTCAGTGTTCAGAGAGCTCTGGGGATTCAGCTTCCATAAGCCTGTGTTGCGTGAACTTTGCAGCGAAGCAGCTGCATTTGTTGTCCCAGCTTTAAGTTAACACAATTAAAACTTATTATTTCCCAAAGCAGGGCTTTGGCAAGATCACGACTATCGACTGTCATGTGCTCCTCCTCTGGGGTGGTTAGGCGAGTTTGTGTTGCGTCTTTCCAGGAAAAGGCTCACACAGCACCGGTAAAGGAGACGATAATGTGAAGGTAGAGAAGACCGGAGCTCTTCTGAGTCTTCCTTCTTTGAAGGGAAACCTTGGGATTTGTATTTCACTTCTGCTTTTTCTGAGGCGCAGACACCTTTCTGGAGCACCACACGTGGTCCCAGGCAACTGCTCAGTTCTTTGTTGGTGGTCGCAGGCTAACTTAAGGTGAGACTCATGAAGAACTGCTATTCCTCTTGGTTTATGCTCCCAGCCGTCTCCATCTGTCCCTGGCAACTGTTGCTAGGAAGTAACTTGTAAGAATAAATAAACAGGAGGCGAGCCACTGTTTTAGAAGATAGACTGATCGCATATAGTATGGTGAGTCCGTTTTTAATTCTCGTCAGAATCAAAAGGTGTGGGACTCCCTCACACCTTGGGAGACAAAGGGACTGTTTACCATTGATACAGTGTCCCCTTGTATTAAAACATCATCCTTCACAATAGCCACAAATAGCATAAAATATTTGCAGTAACTCTAACCAAACAAGTGGAAGACTTGTATGACAAGAACTTTTAATCTACGAAGAAAGAAATTGAAGAAGACACCAGAAAGTGGAAAGATCTCCAGTGCTCTTGGGTAGGCAGAATTAACATAGGAAAAATGGCAGACTTACCAAAAAACAATCTACAGATTCAATGCAATGCCTATCAAAATTCCAGCAAATTTCTTCACAGACCTCGAAAGAAGGGGTGGGAGAGGCAGTGAGGAGAGCAGATAAAAATGTAAAGCTCAATAAAAATGAATAAAATAAATAAATAAATAAAAAAGAGCTCATAATTATTGTTCCCTTGGGACAGATGTGGAAAAGATGCCTCACAGAACTGAGCAACTCACAAAGCTAGTTAAGTAAGGATTCAAAGCAGGCCTGTGTAGTGCCAATACCTGAGTTGTTTTACATTTTCAAATTCCTTGATTATTTTTCTGGGTTATTGACTCATGGTTCACCGGAGAGCCTCCATGGGATTTTCTTTTGAAAGACTGTCATTATCACCATTGTAAAAGGAACAGATACTTCACTTAGAAATTCAGCAGACACTGAAAAATTAAATAGTCCGCAGTAGTGAGTGTTTCAAATTGTTTGGTGCCTGCACCATGAAGTCTCTTTGCCGGTATAAAAGAGAAAATAGACAAAGTCCCTTTAAATGAATTTGATGTTGACAGAAAGTCACATTAAGAAATATAAAGGCTAGCTAAAGAAATGTCTTTTTATACAGTGGGAACATTCATTAGACTAAGATAAAGAATTGGATAAATGTCAAGCTGAAGGGAAGAATCATGAAATCTTGACAACGAGTGGCCTGAATTCCGGAGACTGTACAATGGCTGCAAGTAACTTAATTTAACTGTAAACAGGCACTCCCACCAACAAAACTGTGTTTATAATAATGTCTCATAACAAACTGCCCTTGAGGGAGAGGCTAAGCCAACCTCCCAACAACCTCCTAAGCAAATCTCATCCTATTTTAACAGTAGCAACCTCCCAGCGAAGAGCAAAGCCTATCGAAAGACTTTGCGTCTTTCTTTCTGGTCCATTAATGCCAATGGTCTGCAAATATATTGTAGTTAATCTATGATACCATAAGAGCGAATTATAATGATGCTTTGCAATTCAGAGAGCCTGGGAATTGACTAGTTAGATGGCTGAATCTTAATGAGGTTAGGCCTAGCAGGTGCCTCATTAATTACTCATAGGTAGAGCGCATCCTCCTTCCTCTTTAAAAGTGAGAGAGGCCTCTATTTTTAGCATGGAGCTTGCCTCACAGTTTAGTTGTATCAAATCCTGTCTCCACCTTCTCAGAGTCTATGTAGAAATACTTAATACCACACAAATCAGCTCTAGCAAAGAGGAAAGGATTTATATTTGATATCAGAAATAGTTTGGTTTAGTTGTAACCATAGCAAATGTTCCAAAAAAAATTTGCCGAAATTTCTCTGGGTGGCTTTTAAAAAGGGCTTCTTTGTTATGAAGTTATTTAGGGGATTTCTTCTTAAAATACCCCAGAAGTGAGAAATCTAAAAATCAATAGAATACACAAGAAAGTAAAGATTTTTTTCAAGACATTTGGAGGAGAGCTAGAATGTGGATTATTTAATTTTTCTTTCCCTCCAAAATGATCACATAAACAAGATCACATCCACACTGAGTTTTTTTTATATTCTTCTTTCTTTTGTACAGCCCCAGAGAAAGTCTTTGTTTTTCAAGAGCACCTATTCTGATGTCAGTCACAATATTCTTAAAAAGTCAACTTAAAAATTGCATTATTGATTTTCAACACCTCAGAAGACAATATTTACTGCAAGTTTTCATGAGGTGAATTCACCTTGCAGCTGGCTTTTAAAACACCTCTGGGAACCAATTTCAGAAAACTGAACAATTCCATCAAATGATTCTGTTCCCTAATAGAGATCTTCTCTGGAGAAGCTTACAGAAATACTTGGATTATCCTCTAGATTTTGGTTTAATGGTTCTGTTCTCTTTTATCGTAAGATAAAATATTTCGTTTCCAAGTCTTACTGAAAAATCTTTAAAAAATATATTCAGAGTCTTTCCTGTCACAGTAAATACAAGGAGTACATTAATCTTTCTTTGGCCAATGAAAATTTCCAGGGCCGGAGAGATTGATCTTTCTGAATGTCAATAACCATTGTGCAGTCAGAGATGGCCATGAATGTGGATGACTTCAGCACATAGCCAGAGAACTGGTTATCTGAGTAAATCCTGACAGATGCTTCCCTTCTTGACATGTTTCTCTCTTCTTAGCCTCAAAATAGAGTTCCAGACAAGGTGTGGGATTGGAAATGTTTATTCAGAACTCTTGGTAAGGTTTAAGGGACAATCTTGTTCTATTCTTAAGTGATTTTTAGTGAGTTCAGGCGATAGACGGCTGGGGCCTGACCCATCATCAGCTTTTAGTAATTCTTTTCACACCGTGTTGTTCATGGTTCAGGAATGGTTAGAAGGGCATCAGCCAGACGGAGAGATGGCCTGGAGTAAGGGCAGTCTGCTTAGCATCTCAACAGAGTCACAGCCCAGCCTGACTCAGAAAGCTGTGGTGGATGGTAGTCAGCTTTACTTGTCAACCTGAGAATTTAGCATTTCCAGGGATGAGAGTTTCAGTGAAGAGATAGGCTCATGAGCATGATTGTGAGTGACAGATGTGAGTTAGTTGATGTGGGAAGCCTCAGACCACTGCAGGCAGCATTATTCATTAGGCAGTGGAGAAAGAGAGCTGTAAAGTCCATAGAAATAAGAAAGGGACCTAGGGGTAAGCCCACTTCTCTCTGCTTTTGCCTGTGGTTGTGATGGGATTATGACCTGGAAAGTTAGCAGAAATAAGCCCTTTTCTCCCTCAAACTACATTTTGTTGGGGGTATTCTACGGAGTAGAGGGGTTGTGGGAGTCAAGGATCCACTAGGTAGACAGTGGGTGCTTGGATTTGGAATAAACACAGCGCTGCATCTGTTTGGAGCATCTAAACTGAAGGAGGCAGGCTATAAAGAAACAGTAGGGCTTGTGGTTGCTGGCTACATTCAGAATAGAGAAAGGAGCTACATAGAAACCCCAAGGAAGATATAAACAATACAGGAGAACCAAGGCAGAAACATCTGCCAGGGTGGTAAACAGAGGCGGTTGGAGAAGTTATCTGTCTCTTCTACCGGATATAAATACTGGAAAATATATTCAGTTTTAGAGTAGATAGAAAGATTGAAGGGAGGGAAATAAAAGCCCCTGACCCTTAAAATCAAGAAGGAACGTGAAACTTGTGTGGGGGAAGCCGTGGAGCCTGATTGGAGTTCCCAATGAGACAGGGAGTGGGAAGTAGGACCACAGTGAAGAGAAGAAATTCCAGCGCATTGTGAAGCAGATGCTGAGACAGCCTGGCACATTACAGGAGTCTTGTGTTTCTGAATAGTAATACAGAAACTCTACCCTCCAGGGCAGGCCCGAAGTGGATCACCTGAAGCAATCTGTAAGGAACTGGAAACCCACGTTGGCATGGAGGAGGTGTGAGCCCTGAGTTTACACCACTCCTGGGGTGCAGGAACCCGTACTGAGAAATGAACACCAGTACCACACTGGGACTCATGAACCCCCCCAGGCTTCGGGAAGAAACAAAGAGTGAAACAGCTCTGAAAGGATTGTCCCACCACACAGAGTACAATAGAGTAAAAATAAATAAATAAACACTTAGAAAATGAAACTCCACGTGGGAGAGAAAGCAGCTGCAACAACCAGGAGAAATTATACCCAAAGAGCTAGAGATTATAGAATAATCTGAAACATGATAAGCACATTTAAATCTTAGAGAGATAACAAGAAACAACAAAAGCATAACAAAAATAAGAGTGTACTGAAAAAAGAGAAGGCACAGTCACACACACGTCACATGTATGCAACACATGACACAGTCATATATATATATTATGTGTGTGTATATATACACACACAATAGGTGAAGTAAAAATTCGGATAATGTTAAGTAACAGATTATTTCCAGAGCAAGAGAGGATAAGTGATCTGAGAACTATTGTGAAAAATTGTAATCAAAACACAGCACTTAGGGAGCTGGCAAGATGGCTCAGGGGTGAAGGGTTTGCCCTAAGTCTAATGACCTGAGTTCTGCCTCCAGAAACCACAGAGATGAAGGAGTAAACTGATAACTACATCTTGTACTCTGACCACTGCCACCACTGCCCTCCCCCCACACAAACAGAGAGAGAGAGAGAGAGAGAGAGAGAGAGAGAGAGAGAGAGAGAGTAAAAAGACATCAAACAGCAGTCTGATATACTACAGTCTAAGCATCTGGGTAAGATAAATAGAAACAATTCCAAACCCAGGCTCTTCAAAAACAAACAGAACATCTTATCTGTCAGAGAGAAATGGATTAGTGAAAGAAAATGACAGATAGATTGAGTGCAATTTTCTCACAGAAAAGCTAGATATCAGGAAATGATGAGATATATTTTCAAATGTTGAAGTAAAATATCAATCAATTTAAATTTTGGTGGCCAAATAATTACCGTTCAAGAGAAGTTGTTAAAAGAAAAAAAAAGTTGTTAGAAGTTGTTCAAATGTTTCCACAACAACAAAAGATCTGTATGCAGGCAATAGATTTCTTTATCAGTGCAATTAAGGCATCATTCGCTGTAAACACACATTAAAACATATCTTATGTCCCTGTGATAAAACACCTGGGAGAATAACTTAAAGGAAGAAACATTATTTGCCCGGTTCCTGGTTTCAGAAGGTTCAATCTATAGTTTCTTGGCCCCTTGGCACCATGACTGGAAGGAGCATATAATGGAGGAGTTTCTTTACTTCACAGTAGGCAAGGAAACAGGAAGTGAGAGAGCGACCCAGGGTCAGTAGTAACACCAAGAGGCATGCCCCAGTGACCTTCTTCTTTTTGATTTTGTTTTCAAGACAGTGTCTCACTGTGTAGCTCTTTTGTCCCAGACCAGTTGACCTCAAACTCACAAAGATCTTCCTGCCTCTGCATCCCAAGTACTGGGATTAAAGACGGTCACTGCTACACCCAGTTTCCGATGGCTTCTTTAACTAGGTCTTCTATTTAAAAGTTCCCATCACCTCCCAAGATGGCACAACTGGTTAAGCACCAAATGCTCAACATATGAGAATACGAGGCTTATTTCATAGTCAAGTCATAACATGCCTCATGACTATATGTAATTATCTGATTGAATATAAGATTAAACATTTATAATGATGATAACACAAATAAAAGAGATTGAATTACTCCCAAATCTCTACCTCCACGTGGAGAACTGCAACATTAGATGCAGTCTCTTTGTAAAAGAGGGGGACTGTGTTTCTCTGCCTGGTGACTGTGGATTTAGTCACATGGCTTCCTCTAGACCCTTAAATGAAGTAGCAATGACACCATGCTAATTTCAAACCCAGGAACTGTTTAGGAGCTTTTGCTTGTTTTTATCTATTGATACCACTACCAACGGACAAATGCCTCTGAGTGTACTACTTACCTTTAGTTTTCAGCCCTACATTACGTAGGGTCATAGAGAGGAAGCCTCCATTGAGGAACTGCCTAGATCAGAATGGTCAGTGGGGAATTGTCTTCATTGCTAATAGTTGCAAAAGGGCCCAGCTCACTGTGGACAGCAGCATCTGTAGGCAGGTGGTCCTAGGCTGTTTAAAAGACTAGCTAAGGATACACCAGTGAGAGCGCAAGCATGCAGCATTTCTCCGTGGTTCCTGCTTCAAACTCCTGCTTGAGTTCCTTAATGATGGATTATGATCTGGAAGTATAAGCCAAATAAATCACTTCCTCCCCATGTCGCTTTTGGTCTGAGTATTTAATCACTGGAACAGGAATGAAACTAGAACAAAAGGCCATTTCACTGGTCCCAGAAGTGTGTTGCAAATCATTATTAATATTTCAATATTATGTTTTAGTTTTCAAGTCCTTGAGTTTGAGGCTGGATTATGATATTTGCTTTCTATTACTAGTAGAATAAATCATCAGAAATTTAGTGAATTAGACATAGTCTCTCATAGTCTTGGAGAATAGAAGTCGGAAATCAGTCAGAGACTGAAACCTGGGCATCAGCAGAGAGTTTATTTCTGGGGCTATAAGAGAAGATTTGTTCCTTCGATGTTCTTACCTGGAGACAGGTGACATTCTTCACTAAAGAGTTCTTCCTCACTTCACATGTATGTTTTGCTTTTATTTTCAAGTTTGGCCGCGCTCACATCTCTGTCTACTTCTCTCTTCAAATGAACCTTGTGAATAGATTTAGGATCTCTCTTTATAGTTCAGAGCACTCTTTAACCTCAAGACCTTAGCGTAATCATGTCTTTTCCCTGTGAAGAAAACATTCCAGATTCCAGAGACTGGGGCATGGCTATTCTGGGAAAGAGGCACCATTTAGCTCATCATAATTAATAGGTAGGATTTTACTTATTTAAGAAAATTGTAGTAAATAAAAGGCTAGGAGACTTACTGAGCACATGTAAATATTAGAAAGAAGGTGAAATGATATAGTTAATGCATGATATTAGTACAGTAATTAAGCAATAGATATTTTCAGTTTGATGTACTTGGTTTAAGTATATGTCTGGTCTTTCTATGTGGCATGGATCAAGTTATTTATCTTTCTGTGACCTGTTTCCTTATATGTGTAATAGACATAGCCATAACAGCATATACCACATGTGCTTTGTATGAACTATAAATGAATTATTGTCAGTTAAGTGGTAAGAACATTGGTAAGGCACAAGTTAGGGCTATGTTATAAATAATAAAAATCTATTTTATTTTAGAATGTTTATATTGTATTTATCTACATATTTTCTAATTTTAATAGATTTATGTTTTCTTTAAATGATAAAATAAAAGTAAACCATCCAGGATAAAAGAATGGAGTAACTCTTAACTTTTCAGGAAAATTTAAAATATTTGACAAGCTCTGGAGGTTTTTTGGAAATGGCAATTCTTATACAGTGGAGAGAGTTGTGTAAATGATGCTAACTTCTACAAAAATGTGGAAATGTTTTATTTGTTAAAGATAATCCTGCTCCTCCCTGTATACCTCAAATACCTGGAGGGGAAATCCACATTTAATAAAAGTCACATAACAATGGCACAGTCTTGAATCAAGTTCCTGAGGAGAAGTGCAGCATGCCGCTCCCGCCAGCAGAAGAGACGACTGCAACAGGATTCTTCTCAGAACACACTTTATTGGAGCACTTACACTTGAGGTTGTAGAGAGGCAAAAGACCCCGTCCCCGTGACGCAGAAGAATATATACGGTGCCAGACAAAGCCCTGACGTGTCATCAACCCAATGACTCAGGCCAGAATGGAGTGATCGTGCTTAAATTATGATTGGCCAGATCGAAATACTCTCCGCCTGGGGGGGGGGGGGCTCGCGCGCGCATGCGCTGTGGGCGCGCATGCGCACAAGTTGCGCAAAGCTGTCAAGTTTGACGTGGAACAGCAAATGGCGCCCAGGCTCCGTACCCCTGACATGACAGCGCCATGGTGCGCGCTACATCTCCGCGCGCTACAGAGAAGAGTCCATAGCCAAGAGTATGGTGTGTGCCAACTGTTCAGGGTTTGGAAGTGGCAGCTAACAATGTGGATTCATGTTTTAAAAAATCTAGTTTGGACTTAGTTTGTGAGGGGCTTTGAGATATAAATCCCGTAGGAGTAGTTCTTCCTTTAGCATAAGGGTATTTTTATATCCTTCACTAGTCAGTCACTAGAGCCAGTTACAAGTGATCTAGGGATAAATCTGATGCTGAGGGACCCACCAGGGTAAGGCACCTCCTGTCAGCCAAGGATGATCAAAGGAACAGGTGTAAGGCGTAAGATTCCAACACTCAACATGGCTGTTGGTAAATATGCCATCTGAGTAAGAGAGGTTTTAATGGGGGTACACAGCCCCCTAAAATATATAAAACAACGAAGCCTCCGTGTTTATCAATAGAAGGCAGGGCTTCAAATTGAGGCATGTGAATACGATGAGATTCTACATGGTTAATATGAACGACCTACATGTGCTGTATATGCAAAAATCGGAAGTATGATGTTGAGTGAAAGAAAGCAACCCAGAGAAAGGTATGTATGTATACATGCTTTCACTTGTGCATGTTAGTAATGCAACAAAGGATATGGGTTTTGTATGGTTACATAGTATACAATTAAGATAGCAAAAGGTAGGCTCACTCTGATTTCATTAGGAGAGTAGCTATTTTTAGAACTGATGAATAGGAACAGAATCAGGAAGGATACAAATCAAACTCCGGGTACATCTATAAAGTTTTCTTGATGCAGCAAAAAGGCTTTTAGTGAATGTAGTCTATTTTTAAAAAAAGCATTCTTAAGCTTTCTAAAATATTTGAAATTACTTATGTAAAAGAAGGTATTGTTTGATGGATACAGAACAAAGATCAACTTGGTTAACCAAGGGGTTTATTAGCGTTAATTTCAAGAGCATGATGACTCAAAGGCAGCTTCATCACCAAAATTCTCACATGAACATGGACAGTGACTCGGAAAAACTGTGTTCCTGAAGGCCTGTGCAACTCGTAGGCAGCCATTGTTACTGCCTATAAAACCTTAGCTAAGATTCTAGTGAATCTTGTAAGTTTTGGGAACGTGTTGAAACTTGTTAGTTTTGTTTCTTATTGAACCCTGTACATTTCATTTAATTCCTTTGACCTAAGGTATCTCCTCCAGAGGAGAGGATGTTTCAATTCAGATGAAATAACTACACAATAGAAAGAAGGAATATTCAAGGAAGAGGACCGTATTTCTGTGCTGTGCCAATGTGGAAGGAAATAGAAAGAACTGATGTCCTTATCTGGCTCCTAGAACCATGATCTGGCTGTCTTTCAGGAACACTATGAGTAACAAGCAGTTATATTTGTTCTTCCAATCGTATTTTGACTATGAGAATATTGAATCAGAAAATAGAATAGTCTAGAGTCTAGACTTAAATGATTAATTAGTAAATTTAGCGTGAGGGAGATGCATGGGGGAAGATGGGGGGATGATAAGATCTTAGTAAGAAAATCCCAGAGGATTTTAGCAAATATTTATTTAGCCCTTCATATGCATCATACAGTTGCTTGGAAGTAAACTGCTTGATATATATTAAGCAATATGATAGGCTGGGGGTGGGTGGGTCAAATGAGTGACATTGTCCCTGTCTTTAAATTTGTGAGCACCAAGTGGAAATTGGTGAGAGAAGAGTGTCTGAAGGACTTGGAGGCATCTCAGCATAGATGCCAACAAATGTATTTATGGAAAGAATCCCTTGTTTCTGATTCAAATGATGTCTGTGGAACTCGAGTCTTCCAAGATATTCTGTGAACAAGGGATTTTATATCTAAGATGTTAGGAAATGCTGTGTGCCATATTCCGTTCTCAGAGATTCACAGGCGATTAACATATGAAGACTGCTAAGGTGGTTTATAGAAAAGAAAGCTGTACGGGAGCTTTGCATCTTCCTAAATTATTCCATATCCAAAAGAATTTAGGAGAGAATGGAATAACACCAATGAAACAACATAAATGTTATATGGAATTTGTTTTATCCGTGGCTTATTTACAGTATGCTTTCCCCAATGCCTTTGAATTATTCTATTTCTAAAAATTATTGGTATATATTTTTAAAAAATTAAATCTTACATTCTGGGGTTTCTTTTCCAATATTGTGCTTACAATGTTAACCAGAGGTGCCGCCAGTTTTACTTTGTGGGAACGCAAAAATGAGGTTTCAGCACGTTCTTTTAGCTCTTCAAAATAGTAGTCAGGCAGAGCTTTTGTGAGGGTGCTCAGCATTGTCCTGTCTGTAATCTTATTTTATGGAACCCTCATGCCGTGTTAATGTCTCACACGATGCTCAGTCTTCAGGCTTTAGGATCAACATGGCAATGGCTGTAAATCAAATGACCGTGCTAAAGTATATGACTGTGCCACAACCATTTGCGGCCATCCATTTAATTGCATCCTATAAAATGAACCAGGAGGTATAAGTTTACAAACACAACATCTGAGGTGGTGGTAAGATTAGAGCTAAATAACACATGGCGTTTAAACTTGGCATGAAGTCCTGAGGGCTGTACCTAAACTGGACTGCTGACAAGGAGCGTCTAAGTATCAGTGTGCATCCCCGTGAATACTCTGCAGCTTTAAAGGACACACTAGACTTATAGACAAAGTTCACCCTTCAACAAACTTCTTGTTTTCACTTCACTGGAGCGTTGTAATATTCGACCAGTATTATCTTTGTTTAAGAAAACAAAAAGAATATTTTACTTTCTTGGAGAACTTTCAGTATAAAATTGTTGCTCCATGACTACTTACTGCATGGTCCAAGTTTCTGTGGGTGGGGTGTTCCATATTCATCTCATATGTCCAAGTAAAGTAAATGTATGAGAAGGTTAATTAAACACGAAGTCAATTTCCATTTAATGAAATACATTGCTATTTATTTGTTCAGGCTCACAATGACCTATTTTCATAGGTCTTTTAAGTTGTACATTTCTCCTTTGTACGTGCCTTTGCATCTGCCATTGGTAAACTGGGTACCTTCAGCAAGAGCTTTATTCTTTTAGCGTTTCAATGTCTCTCCTTCCTTTTCTGCAAGCAGGGCTGTTGATTCAGCAGTTGTGGGCTATTAAGCTCATGGATATAAACTGTTTAGAATATACTGAAGTGCGTGACTTAAAGAATCATTGCACAAGTGTTAGTTATTATTGTTATTACTACTTAACTATATTGGAAGAGACTATAAATGACGACCAATACATAATTTTATTTATCAAAATATGAGGCTCAATTAAGCATGGTTAGCATAGTAACTAACCTACTACCTTAACATGTAAGCAAATATTCCAGATTAGATCTTATCCTTGGTGTCTTAGTTGGTTGCTTTCTAAGAAAGTTTGTATAATAAAGCTGAATCAATGTTTAAGTTTGGGAGGGGGAGGAGAGGGAAAGAGGAGGGGTGGGAGATGGGGGCATTATAAATGGTGATAGATGTTCCTGTTCTTGGCTCTGCTTGAAAGTTTATGTGCTATTTTTAGGCATGAGGAGATGAAGGTCCCACTGCCGTACACTTTCATCATCTGTCTACTTTAATGTTTAGACCCGATGTCCGTCTATCCTTGACAGCCATTCTGATTCTTTTTTATGCCCTTTTGGTAGACAGACCAGCGGGCAGAGTCAGCAAATACTGGGAGGTGCATCAAGGCATAATACAGGCATGAGCTGCAGGGGGGCTATGTTGAGCTAGGAATGGATCTAGGAGAAAAAATTGCTTTTGCCCCACACCCTGATTTAATCTCTGAACTTATTAAATATTGCTCCATAATTATTTTTATAACCATAAATAGATACAATTCTTCATTTGCTTTCATGGTCATATTCAGTAAAACGGTAGAGAAGTTACAAATATAAAAAATATTTCTTACTAAATTTGAAGAGCAATTAAGACAGGAATATATCTTTAAAAAAATAGAGAAACTAGCCATAAAAATACTAGTTTTTTTTTGTGTGTGTGTATGTGTACTAGCATGCTCACGTACCAGAGGTCAACAATGGCTGTCTTCCTTAACTGTTCTCCAAATTATATTTGGAATTGGATCTCTCATGTAACCGGGAGCCCATCGATTTGGATAGCTAGCTAGCAGGTCCTAGAGAGCCTCAGGTCTCCGCTTTCTTAACTGGAATCACAAGCACATGCATAGCCTGGCATTTTATTTTATTTTTATTCTTTTATATGGGTTCTCAATGTGTGACTCTGGCTAGCCTGTGGCTCACCTTATAGACCAGGCTTGCCTTTAACATCACAGAAATGCCTTTCTTTGCCTCCCAAGTGCATATTAAACATATGCAGCAGCCGGTCAAGCCAGGGCCTGGTTTCTTACATGGACACAGGGATCCGAACTCAGGTCCTCAGTTTACGCAGCAAGTGCTTTGCTCAAGGATAATCCAACTCCCAACTTCCCAGTCCTTGTTTTTTCAAGTGTAGAAAACTTTTTAGATTAGAAAATGAGTTTTAGTGTCCAAAAATATCAATGGAACCATACAAGCATTTCTTACATATATTAGAACATATGTTCTTTAAGTTTGGAAAGACAAGATAAATGTCAGCAGATTCCCACAATAGTATGTACTCAAGTATGGGGTGTATCAAATTGTGTCTACACAGTCACAAATACATGTATACTGACATGGTAACTTCAAGTTCAAGACTCAAGGCAATATATACATATAGGGAAAGAGGTTGGGACAAGAGTTTAGTGATGAAAAAGATAAACTTTTCTAATTCTTATTTGTTCTTCTCAACTTTCATTTTAAACATATGGAGGTAGCAAGAGCAGGGAGGGAGGTACAGCCATCCTGATGTATCCACAGAGAATTTGTTGTAGGTCCCTAAAGATACCAATTAGAAGATGTTCTCTTCCTTATATAAAACAGCATAGATCACTGTGTAACCTCTGCACAACCTCCCTAACTATAATGCTAGCAATGCCTACAACAAAAGAGGCACTGTGGAAATAGTTATTATACTGTGCTTTTAAAGAATTGAAAAAAAATCTGCCATGTTCAGTACAAACATTTTTTCTTCAATATTGGTTGGCTCCAATGCTGCAGAACCTATAGAAATGGAAGGGCTGCAAGACCGTCTGTTAGAAGGTAGAAAATCAACCTGGGGTTCAGGTGACCCAACCTCAAAGAAGACAAAGTGTGGTAAGATATTTGAACTATCTATTATTTCATCAATTAACTGTTGTATTGACATAAGTCTTCAGTTTTGAGGATAAGATGGGAGCTATTTGTTTGTACATACTGTGTATATGTAATAAAACACATATATACATATACATATATATATTAGTAGAGACATGGTTTTGATGAGGGAAAGTATGTATCAGCAAAAATATGCCATGGAGGAATATGTATGCGATAGGATAACTTCATGCTGTGTTACCAACACAAAAAAAATACTGACTTGTATTTGGTCTTCATAACTAAATTGAACACAAAGTCTTTTTTAGGATCAATGGAAACTCTGAGCTTGGAGTGGCTTCAGGAAGACATTAGAAAAAGTAGGATTTTCTCCTTAAATCCCAAAGCAAGATCCAAAACTGAAAAACGGAAAGTCAACTTACTATTTACAACCATTTCCTGATTTCCTGCACACTGAAGCAGTGACTTTAAAAAAAGACGTGGCTGACAGAGGACACAGGTCCAAATCTGCTCTCTGAAACCCCGAGAAGCTAATATCCATGTCCAAGCTAATGTTTCAAAGAGATTTCTTTTCATGTGTTCTCCTAGGAGGGCAAGATTTCAAAGAGGAAGCTAAGCAAAGCAAGGTAACCCTGGCGCTGTCGGCTGGGACTTTCGATTAGCATTTCTGACTAATACGTTGGCAAAATTACTCACAAATATTTCCAGAGTTGAGAAATAATCTCGTGGTAGTTGTTTGCTCATATTCTGAGCCCAGCGGGTTTGTAACTTTCTGCCATCGGAAGTGTGGACATTCTGGTTTTACTATCATGTTTATTTCTGTGTTAAACAATGTGCTTAGAAATGGTAGAAGAAATGATTGGCATCAAACTCTGTGAGTCATTTATAGATGTACATGCATATACATGTATATGTGTGCATATTAAAATAGACATAGTAAACCAAGAAGTATTTAAAGTAACCGACTCTCGGTATTAATTAAAATATTAAGTAGATGACATAGTAAAAATGTAAAACTTTGGAAGGCCTGGTTATAAAACTGGAAAGGCCTCAGAGACCATCTGTTCCAATCGCATCATTTTACAAAAGGAAATTTGAAGACCAGGGCAACAAAACAACCTTCCTGGGGTCACATGCAAAGTCAACAGCAGAGCTGTGACAGCCATCAGGTCCCCTAACCTCCGGGCTATGCTCATTCACTGAGAGTGCTTCAAAGGGTGTTTACAACATGTAGCCACAGCTTATCTTTTGGTTAATTCTACATTGACTTACATTTTTCTGGGTGAAAAACAGTCTTCACCAATGTCAGATCTTAACAGAAATGGCAAAGGTTTTATTACTCATTCCTTATACTTATATATAGTAATATGTGTGTGCACATGCGTAAGTGTATATGTGTGTGTGTGTGTGTGTGTGTGTGTGTGTGTGTGTGGTGTGTTCAAGATGAAGGGGGAGAGAGAAAAAACAAGAACATATACACAATCTTGTTTATTGTTTGCAAATCCCTAAATCATTTTTTTCTTTACAAAGAGCCTTGATGAAATCCAAGGGTGGGAAAACTAATGCAAACTGATGTGAAGACATCAAAAGGTTCCAAGTGTGATCCCTTGCATTTTATTGAAGAAATAGCAATATGTTTAATGATAGGTGCTCCTTCAGACTGGAGATGGCACAATGGTTATGGAACTAAGAGGGAGAGAGGAAAACAGATTACTCTAAAGCGATGGTGTTGGATCTGGCCTCAGAGACAGTTTCTCCCTGACTTTCTGCTCTTCTGTCTCTTAGTCCTTAACTTCCCCAGTGAGGGACCATAAAAATTAGGAACTCACTTCATAGAATTGAAAATTAGAAACTCAGGTCACAGAAGCCAGAATCTACTTTTCCCAAAACAGCATCTTTTACCTTTCTGCGAAATAGCTGATATTAAAACTTTCTGACCTACTGTGTTTTATTGTAAGTCAAAAACTCCCACCCAAAAATGAAGCAAGACTATAAACAACCAGAAGAATCTAAGACACAGGCTCTGATGGGTTTCTTGACTCCATCAGTTCCTGTCTTTTGCATCCATCCACACTGTCTACATAGCTGTCTGTCAGAGTAGACTTCCTTTTGGACTGTTAACCAGCTCCCAAATCAAGACACAGAGAGTTTTTATTACCTATAAATGCTTGGCCTTATCATATTCTTGTCCCACTATCTCTTATAATTTAATTGAAACTTTCTCTTCATCTACATTTTGCCTCTTGATGTGGGAAGTCCTTCTGTATATGTGTTGTTTCTATTGGCTAATGAATAAAGCTGCTTTGGAGTATGGCAGAGCAGAATATAGCCAGGCTGGAAGAGATATATGTAGAGAGTAGGCAGAGTCAAGGAGATGTCATGTAGCTGCCAAAGGATGCAGATGCCATGTAGCTGCCCAAGAAGCAAGAGGTAGCAAACCATGAGCTTCGTGGTAAAATATAGAATAATAAAAATGGGTTAAGATGTAAGAGCTAGCTACACCTGAGACATTGGCCAAACATTGTTGTAATGAATATAGTTTTTGTGTGATTATTCAGGTCTGGGCAGCTGGGAAATGAACAAGCAATCTTGGCTTAGAGCCTCTGGGATTTTTTTTTAAAATCTCTCTTTTGATCTGTATGTCTTACTCCTTATCTAGTGGCAGCCTGGCTGGCTGGACCCTGGTGTCTCCCTCTCTTTTTTTCTTCGTTCTCTCTTCTTTTATCCTCCCTCTCTCATTTTGGATTCCTCTTTGCATTTATTCTCTCTGCCTGCTAGCCCTGCCTAACTCTCTACTGTCTAGCTATTGGCCATGCAGATTTTTGTTAGACCTATTAGGTGCCTTAGGCAGGCAAGGTGAAATAACAACACATCTTTATATAATCAAGTAAATGCAGCATAAATAAATGGTAATATAGCTTTACATAGTTTAAGTAATATTACACAACAGTGTGTGCTTCCAGAAACTGGAGCATAAGAATGTATAGTTCTCTTTGAGTCCCTAGACTTTCAATATGGAAGATTTTCTGCCATGTATAATTCTAAGTAAACTTGCAGGTTTTTTTCTTTCTTGCTCATCAGTCTTGTCTTAACCCTGTGGCACCTGCAAGGGTGTCAGCTGTGGCTCCTTATGACTCCACCCACTTTCCACTCACATAAAGATAAGACACATGGCATAGCAGCCTTAGAACTGATCATGTAGTCATTCTTAATTTTGTTCCTGATGGTTATGAATAAGTGATTTGGGACCTTTAATTTATTCCTAATATAATTTTATTACATTAGTTTAGACTGTTTTGTCTTACGACCATGCAGCTCAGAAAATCTTTTTGCATATTTGATTCTCTTCAGTTCCAAACATGTGAACCAAAGATAAATAGATGAGGTAAGCAGAAAACTACCTATGGAAAGTAAGCTTTACCATCACTTGTGGTTCAGCAACTGGAGGCATATTCTACACTGTGTTGTTGTAGCTACCTAGCCCAAGTTCCCCATTAAATCATCTTCTTTTCTAGATTTCTCCCCTTTAAGTTAAAATGTAACTTTCATTTTATACTTGATTTTTTTTAAAGAAGATGTGTGTGTGTGTGTGTGTGTAGAGGATATTGGATCTCTGGACCTAGAGTTATAAGTGGTTGCGAACCTCTTTAACATGGATACTGGGAACCAAATTCTTGGTGCTCTTTAAGAGTAGCAAGATATTTTAATGGCTAAGCCATTTCTCCAGTACTTTATGGCCTTTTATAAAGGCCATAAGATAGATCAAGTGTTAGAAATATATGGGAACTGAATTAAAGAATTTCCACTCCAAGACACCCAATCACTCCATTTTGTTTTTTTTTTCCTCAAGAACCGAGAATCTTTATTTTTTTCCCTCCTTCCATTCCCCTCCTGCTCCTCCACTCCCCCTCCTCACTCCCCCTCCCTTCTTAAGAGAGGGCAGGGTACCCTGCCCTGTGGGAAGTCAAAGGCCCTCCCCCCTCCATCCAGGCCTAGGAAAGTGTGCATCCAAATAGACTAGGGTCCCAAAAAGCCAGTACATGCAGTAGAAACAAGTCCCAGTGCCTTTATCAATGGCTTCTCAGTCAGTCCCCATTGTCAGCCACATTCAGAGAGTCTGGTTTGATCATATGCTCCTTCAGTCCCGGTCAAGTTGGATTTGGTGAGCTCCCATAAGATCAGTCACACTGTCTCAGTGGGTGGACCAACCCCTCGTGGTCCTGACTTCCTTGCTCTTCTTCTCCCTCCTTCTGCTCTTCAACTGGACCTTGGGAGCTCAGTCCATTGCTCTGATGAGGGTCTCTGTATCTCCATCCGTCCCTGTTGCTGAACGAAGATTCTATGGTTATATTCGAGATAATCATCAGTGTGATAGTGAGGCAAGGCCAGTTCAGGCACCCTCTGCTCTGCTGCCCAAGGACCTAGCTGGGGACATCCCCATGGATCCATTTTGTTATATATTCAGTAATTGCAATGGCTTGAATGAGAAATACCCACTATAGCCTCAGGTGGGTATTGGTTCCCTGTTTTGGTGGTGCTTTGGGGGAGCTAGAGCCTGGTAGGAGGGAGTATGCTATGGGGGTGGGCTTCATCCTGTTTGTTTGATTTTGTATTTGTTGCTGGCGATGCGATCTATGACTTCCTGCTCCTACCACCATGCTTACCACTTGTCCCTGGCCATTATGAACTAACTCTCTTGGAACTGTAATCCCAAATAAAGCATTTCCTCCCTAAATTGCTTCTGGTCATGGTGTTCTATCACAGCAATAGAAAGTAATTAACACAAAAATAATGGACTGGAGAGTGATTAGTCAAGTGTCTATAGTTAGGATGGGTTTACTGAGTAGGTTAGCATGTACATGCATTCCAATGGCTCTAACACGTATATTATCATATTATTTTTGTTATAAACCTAAATGTGTTCAAGGTTCTGAAAAATCTGTGGTCAAACTTGAGACTGGTTCAGTCCCAGGTTGAATTTCAGTTTGGTCAGTGGCAGACACAGAGGAAGCACAGCAATCCGTGAAAACTCCCAAGGGCAATCCTTTCTTTATAGACAGGAAAAATCACCAATGAACCTTTTGACCTGTCATAGAGAATCAGGATAATTATATGCTCATAGATGAGTAGAGCTGGATATCTTAGTTTTTCTTTGTCTTTACCTGAGTAAAATTTGTAGATTAAAACAAAATCAGTGCTTGGCATGCATTAAGCCTATCCCCATTTGGGCTGTTCCTAATTGCATTACGAAAGCCAAGGTAAAGTGAAGATTCTTGCTTATTTCTCTGTGCACGCTGGTCTCAGTGGAGGAGGCCGCTCCATCCTTTTGTTAACAGGACCTGCAATGTGCACTTGCTTGGATTGTGTAAGGAGTCGAGCTTGTTGTACTCCAATACTCACTTACGACATCCCAGGTCAAAAACGAAGGAAATGTTGACATCTAATTGAATGATAAAGAACCAGGAATAAGGTCCCTACTGAAACTTGACTTGCCATAGGACAAGTCTTCAGTTTCTCTGAGCTCCAGTTTTCACTTCTGTAGAACATAAGAGAAGGGTGTGTTGAAAGATTGTAAGAGTCAGAGTTTGTAAAGACAGAAATTATCTTCTGGACGTGGCAGGACATTTGCAGACATATGACATTAGCTGTGGTTGCCTTCTCAAGACTTGCACAAGATCAAGTCAGTCAACATCCTAGGAAGGGTAGGGATGGGATCAAGATCACTCGGCACAGCTGAGCCTATAGACAGTTGATGGATTCTGGGAGAGGAAAACTCTTTTTCTTTATCTGTGGCCCCTGGAAGACTGACCATGTTCTCATGGCTTTATCCAAACCCATTAATACATAGCCAGAACAAATTGGACTTTGTAGGTTATAAACATATGGAGAAGAACTCAGAGATGGCTCAATGGTTAGGAGTAAGAACACCTGCGGGTCTTGGAAAGGTCTTGAGTCTAATTCCTAATTCCCACAAATGACACACAACTGTCTTAAGAGTCCAACTCTAGGGATCACATGTGCTTGTTTCTGTGGCTATTATCCTCTCTCTCTCTCTCTCTCTCTCTCTCTCTCTCTCTCTCTCTCTATCACACACACACACACACACACACACACACACGTGCATGCACATACACACACACTTGCATAATTAGAAATAAAGTAAAGCTTTTAGAAAGAACAGAGTACATGAAGTTGGGTTAGGGCATATGAGGAGATGGGGGTAGATCTGCGAGGAGTTAAGGTGGAGTGGGGGAGTTAAATACAATCAAAATACATCATATGCATGTAAGAAATCTCAGAGTTAATAAAACTGTGATGTTTTAGAAAGTACAGATTCTAAAGCTACTGGAAGTTATCAAGAGAAAAATAGACAAGAATCTGTAATAGCAGAATAACTTTTAAAGGAAAAATTTATTTCACAGGCTATATATAAGATCTAATAAGTAATATGTTTTAGGTACTTAGTGGAGACAAACTGACATAGTTACTTACTGTAACAGCCCTTAAAGTTTGCTGGGCACTACACCGATGAACCTCTGTAACCTGAAAACTCAATGTGTTCCAAAATTTAAAACATGTTGTGTGCCATGATGATGCCAAAAATGGAAACTCCATAAGACATTGTTTCACGAAAAATTGTTATTAAAATATCATTTATATGAAGTTTTATTAGGCTATGTGCATAAGATGTGTATGCGAACCCTATTAACTAAGTCTCTTACATACCATTGTAACCACATGAAATAAATTCTTACTCCCATTTTACAGGTAAGGAGAATGAGGATTATGGGACTCAAGTCAGAACTGGTTTCATGGAGCTGAGAAGCAGTCGCGTCTGAGATTTAAATCTAGATCCTGCATTTCTGTTATATTTTTGTCTTCTTTGTTTTCAAACTATTGTTGCAGGCTATGGAGTCCATTTTCCTTTTCTTTAACCATCCTCTCCTCTTCTGTTTTCTCTCCCCTCTTTCCATTTGAATTCATTTCCAGTCTCTGTCTTCCTCCTGTTCTTAAATACCACATCCTGGGAAGGGCACCTATTATTTTCAGATATCAAGTAATTCTATTTATTGGAGAAGATAATTATAGGAACTTTTCTAATCTGAATGCTCTTAATGAATGGCTCCAGTCACTCCTCTGGAAAGTGTAAAATTGAGATGCAAAAAGACTGTTGAAGTCAATTAATAGAAAGTTTATCTTCCATAAACTACCCTCTCCTGCAGTCTATTACACACATTTATCATTATTATCCAGCAGACTTCAGGAGCTACAGACCAAAGTTGGCTATAATCTCAGTAATGACAGTATTGTTAACTCCTGCTCCTCAGAAACAAATTGAGATGTATACTGTAACACACACACATAATACAGCGTGTGTGTGTGTGTGTGTAAGTTATGAGTGAGTTATTATCTTATCTTTATCAGAGGAGAACAGAATAACACAGCCTAAAAGCCATTCTGCCATCCTATTCCTGCAGAGGTCATGTTCTTGGTTGGCTGTCCAATGAGAGAGCTCAACCTCGGTTTCCATCTTGCTTGAGAGAAGCCCTGCAATGTCCCAACTGTCATCTGTGTCCCGACTTAGTTCCAGGCAATGACATAAGTGATGCTTCCCTCCCCTCTGGAGTTGGGCTAAAAGGCAGAGGCAGTGGAGCTACTAGTACGAGCATCTGAGGTCCTCATGGGTCTTCAGAAAGGAAGAAAGGTTCATAGCCACAATATTGTCTGTGGTGCTGGTTGACAGCTCCATCCACAGAAGGTCTTGTAGGAATCATCATGGCAGTAGTGGTTCCCATCTTTTTCCAGGATATTGCAGGTTTTCTCTGTGGTGGTAGGAAAAAATACCCTGCCCCCACCATGCACTATTTTTTGACATTCCATTGCTAGCCCCTTCATTGATGAACAGAGCTATCACTTTGCTTTAACACTGATGCCAAAGGTTGGGCAATTTGGCTTTAGTCTTACTGAAAACTCTACAATCAGTGCTTATGACCTGGGATTTTTTTTCTACCCCAAAGCAGCTTTATTCATTAACTGTTTTGCCTTTTTCTTGTCTTAGGGACATGGTTGAAGACACACGGGTTTGCGATAGCTTTGTTCAGTAATTTAGCATCTTAGGGAGGGGGCTCAACATTGAGCACTTCCTTCTAGATTTTTCTGCTCTCAGGTTCTGTCCGTTTGTGACCTTCTTCACTGCCTGCTTTCTCTCATGGGAAAGCTCAAGAAGCTGGTGCTTTCCAGAGCATGCCCAGCAGGAATAGTACTCAGCTCCTGTGCAAACCTTTGCTGTCCTTCAGCGCA
Source organism: Alexandromys fortis (assembly GCF_014885135.2). Taxonomy (NCBI): domain Eukaryota; kingdom Metazoa; phylum Chordata; class Mammalia; order Rodentia; family Cricetidae; genus Alexandromys; species Alexandromys fortis. The sequence goes on from NW_026067933.1 coordinate 8,516,281, forward strand.
CTCACAGTTCAGACTGGAAGTGACCCTATGTCCAAGTGCAGCTTCTTTACAAACTGGCTGATTTTCTAGGCTGCATCCAGGTAAGCATCTCCTTGCCGCACCATTTCCATGCATCCTATCTGGGTCTTGGTATGCTTACTGGAAGCTCCTTTGTACCAGATTTTATAAGAAAGCCATTGACATGTTGTATAAGTCAGCTCACCCAACTTCTAACATCAACTTTTTCCCATGTTGCTTTCTGCTGTGCTCCATGTATATTGAAAAGCCAGATCTTAAACCTTTGAGCCATCTGGCTGTGGGGAATAAATCCTAGATAAAATTATGCAGCAGAAAGAATTTCTTCTCTCTTATAATTATTTGTGTTTATGAGTGTGTGTGGTAGGTGTGCCTGTGTGTATATGTGCTCCCAAGTGTGTGTGTGGTAGGAGTGTCTGTGTGTACATGTGCTCCCAAGTGTGTGTGTGGTAGGTGTATCTGTGTGTATATGTGCTCCCAAGTGTGTGGAGGTCTGAAAGCGATGTCAGAAGTCTCCCTCAATCCCTCTCCTCTCTCCATGTTGGAGTAGGCTAGACCAAATAAAGCACAATTCATGTAAAGCCTCTTAAAAGAAGGGAGGAAGTTTCCAGTGCTGTGGGATTCCTGAGGTTTGAGGTCATATGTTAGTCAGCAGTTATGGGGCAATAATGGGCTAATATGCCAAGTAGCAAGGACTTCCCTTAAGCTATTTCACGAACTCTCTTCCTTTGACCCAGTATAACCTATGTATCTGTTAGGGAAACGAGCCTTTTGGCACGTTAATGGGACTTAAGCAACTTTAGGAAGACTTAACTTTCCCAGTAATCTTTGACTTCAATATGTTGGTCCCACTAAGAAATTAAAAAAAAATGGAGCTCAATTACTAAACATGCATTATTTTTCTGCCTTTTAATTTCTATTAAACAATCCCAGTTCATTTCCAAGGCAAACAGGGCCTCTGGCCAAATCAAACTGAAGTAGAAATGACATTGTGAAATATAGACTTGCTTCTATAATTTACATACCTATCACAAACTGACATGTGAAATACAAAAACAAAAATACTAAAATAACAGAAACTAGCAATCACTGACCATTAATATTCCTTAGTATAAGTGGACTCAACTCACTTATAAAAAGACACAGGCTTACAAATTAGTTATGAAAACAGAATCCATCCTTCTGCTGCATACAAGAAACACACCTCAGCCTCAAAGACAGACATCGCCTCAGGGAAAAGGGTTGGGAAAAAATTTTCCCCTGAAATGAACCTAAGAAACAAGCAGGTGTAGCTACCCTAATAATTAACAAAATGGGTTTCAAATTAAAATCATTCAAAAGATACAAAGAAGGACATTTTCTATTAGCCACAGGATCCATCAAGAGAAAATCTCAATACTGAACATCTATGCCCCAAACACAAGGGCACCCTCATATGTAAAAACAAAAAGCAAAAAAACAAACTCTTCTAAAGCTTAAATCACACATTAAACCATACACTAATAGTGGCAGACTTTAACACCTCACTCCCACCACTAGACAGGTCTGTCAAACAAAAAATTAACAGAGAAATAAGGGACTAACAGATTTTATGACTGAAATGGACTTAGTAGTCATCTATAGAATATTCCATCCAACCATAAAAGGATATACCTTCTTCTCAACACCTCATGGAACCTTCTCAAAAATTGACCACTAGGTAACAAAGCAAACTCCAACAGACACAAAAAATTGGAAAAACTCCATGCATTTTATTGGATCACCATGGCTTAAAATAGAATTCAACAGCAACACTAATTCTAGAAAGCCCACAAACACATGGAAATTAAACAATGTTCACCTACATCATCAATGGGTCAAGGAAGAAATAAAGGAAGAAATTAAAGATTTCCTAAAAGTCAATGAAAATGACCACACAACATACCCCAATTTATGGGACACAATGACAGTAGTGTTACGAGGAAAGTTCCTAGCACTAAACGCTACATAAAGAAGCTCTAGAACAAAAAAAAGCAGATTCACCCAAGAGGAATAGAAGACAGGAAATAATCAAATTGAGGGATGAAATCAACAAATTAGAAACAAACAAAACAATACAAAGAATCAATGAGACAAAGAGTTGGTGCTTGGAGAAAACCAACAAAATAGAAAAACGTTTAATCAAACAAAAGGCAGAGAGAGAAAGAGTATCCAAATTAACAACATCAGAAATGAAAAGGGGGACATAACAACAGACACGGAGGAAATCCAAAGACTCATTATGTCATGTTTCGAAAACCTGTATTCCATAAAATTGGAAAACGTAAGGGAAATGGACAATTTTCTGGATAAATATCACTTGCCAAAATTAAATAAAGACCAGATAAGCAATTAAATAGACCTATAACTGCTAAAGAAATAAACAGTCATCAAAAGTCTCCCAACCAACCAACCAACCAACCAACCAACCAACCAACCAACCGACCGACCAAACAAACAAACAAAAAAACTCAAAAACCAAAAACCCCACCAAACTATAACCAAATAAAAAGTGCACACACACACACACACACACACACACAAGTGAAAANACCGACCAAACAAACAAACAAAAAAACTCAAAAACCAAAAAAAAAAAAAAAAACCCAGAACTTTCAACAGAGGAATCTAAAATGGCTGAAATAAGGAAATGTTCAACATCCTTAGCTATCAGAGAAATACAAACAAAAACAACTCTGAGATTCCATCTTACACCTGTAAGAATGGCCAAGATCAAAAACACTGATGACAGCTTATGCTGGAGAGGATGTAGGGTAAAGGGAACACTGCTCCATTACTGGTGGGAACGAAAACTGGTACAGAACCTTTGGATGTCAGTATGGCAATTTCTCAGAAATTTAGGGAACAACCTTCCTCAAGACCCAGTAATACCACTTTGGGGTATATACCCAGAGGATGCTCAATTGTACCTCAAGGACCTGTGCTCAACTATGTTATAGCAGCATTGTTTGTCATAGCCAAAACCTGGAAACAACCTAAATGCCATTCAACTGAAGAATGGATAAAAAAAAATGTGGTACATTTACATACTGGAATACTACACAGCAGAAAATATAATGACATCTTGAAATTTGCGGGCCAATGGCTGGATCTAGAAAACATCATATTGAGTGAGGTAACCCAGACCCAAAGAGACAAATATCATATGTACTCACTCATAAGTAGGTTTTAGACATAAAGCAAAGAAAAATCAGCCTATAATTCACAATCCCAGAGAACCTAGACAACAATGAGGATCCTAAGAGAGACATTTAATCTACATGGGAAATAGAGAAAGACAAGATCTCATGAGTAAATTGGGAGCATGGGACCATGAGAGAGGGTATAAGGGGAGGAAAGGAAGGGAGGGAAGTGGAGAAAAATATATAGTTCAATTAAAAACAGTAAAAACAAAACAAAAACAAAATGAAAACCCCCTAATCAGGACAGTAAGGCACTCACTGGCGGAGCATTCCCACTGTGTGCTAAGGAAGTTCTTGGCTGCCCAGGTTAATACAGGGAAATAATGCAGACAGCCTAGTCACCGTGATTCATGAGGCTTAAGTATAAACAGCCTCAGGATGATTAGAGCTGGTGTGCTGGTGACTTCACTCTTTTCTTTGTGTCCATTGCTCGTTCTCTTCAGGCAAGGGCTTTTAAGGACGTGGTTTTCTGCCTTCTGATTACTACTAAGATATTGTGAATGTTTGTTTCAGTTGCCAGTGAAATTGCTAGGTGTGTTCTATTTTAAGTTTTTGAAGTAGCTCAATTTTTGTCTTAGTTATTCTGAAGAGTGAAATGTGTTTTGTTTCTTCTTTTCACCTCCCACACAAAGTAATTTTATGTATGGGTTAGGTGTTCACTGTGGTAATAGCACCCATTATTGAGATGACAATTATTAAGCTTTTGCATTTTAGGGGAAAATGGTTTAGTACGCTGCGAGGAGCAGAGGGCCATACAGCCATGAGGTCTCTTCATGTAGTGTGCACCAGGCTGTCTTCTGGAATATGACTATTTGCCTTGAGTAGGTACATGGTTATGTGATTGCTTCCTGTCCAGAATTTTAAGATTTTTATTTAGCGAATGTCATAGAATGCTGTTTATATTTTTCCCTGCTGGGATCTCTAAAGATCACTTGTGTGCTGTATCTTGCACGGGTATAGCATGTGTTTAGTCTTATATGACAACCTTCCAATCACTGCAGAGTTCCCTGATTCTGTCTGAAGTAGCCTGTGAATGCTACCTGTGACGCTTGAGAAGTCTGCGGAGTGGAGAGAGTGGCAGGTTGTTGCATCTACCTTGATTATTCAGGAGTTTCGCAAGGTCTGTGCTTCCAACCTGCAAAGACAGCATTTCCGTTCTGAGGGGAAAAGTTGATGTAACTCCCAATGATCTGATCATTAGCTCTTATTCCTCAAAGATGCCTCCTCTCACCTCACTGCTTTTTGGAGCCAGTGCCGTGTCCATATTTTGTAATCAAACTCTCCTGCTTAGGTGGCCACCATTTTTCCAACCCTTCCTAAGCAGGTCTACACCAGGGGGAAGATTATGCATGTGAGGGCGGGGCCTGGACCTGACACACGAAGAATCAAGAAATGGTAGCTGTTTTGAGACTTTGTTGGATTTTGCTTACAACCTGTGTGCCCTTTTATAGAAATTCTTTGGAATGCCTTTTATAGTGAGGTTCAAAAGTCTTGTAAAACTGAAGGTCTCTGCTTAGTAAAATGCTTCATTTTGGATAGCATTTAACAGGATAATTCATGGATATCACCGTAAGCATGAAAGAGAATTGTTTCAATAACTTATTACAAGTCCTTTGTGGAGATAGTCTTCCTTATCCCTACTATAAGAAAAACAGATTATTTTCTCGGAGCTATCTAATCAGAATACTAATTTGCTCATACTGGAGGTTCACTGAAGTGCTATTGTCTTATTGTGTTGTGTGGATGAAATGTTTAATTTCAAGAAATTTTTCTGGTGTTCCTGAAGGTTGAATAGACAGGTGAATAATTCCTTATATTTCTGCTTTCTTGCTTAGTGTACTTGTGCGAGTTTATATTTACAAGTATGTGTTGAGTGTGTGCGTGCACACGCGTGTGCATATGCATGCATGCACATGTGTAGTAACCCATGCAGATGGGAGTGGAGGCTAGAGGTTGACACCTGACATCTTTGACAGTGGCTTTTCCATCTTATATTTTTGAGACAGAGTCTCTCACTGAACCTGGAAGTCACCATTTTGGTTAGACTGGTTGGTCCTTGTGTTTGTACAAAAGTACTTGGTCCCCTGAGCCTTTTCCCCAAGACTTGAGCTTTTCAGTGCAATAGAAACTTCCCTTAAATATTTGCCCTCCATCCTAAGGTTAGGGCTAGAATCTCAGAAAGCCTGAACCTCAGTTTGGAGCATGCATTCATACCCAACACAGCCATCACAATTCCTAAATTAAAGTCATAATCAAATTAAACTACAATTTTAAAAAGTGTATATCCAGATTAATGAAAGTACATAGCTAATGAATTACAAGTAGAAACAAAGACTTACTTCCAAATAATGTAGAGTTTGATGGTCTCATTATTCATTTGGTGGTCTCAGCGATCAACCCTGAAGAAGAATGTTAAATTAGCCTATGTTGATGAGTGGATGGCTTTCCCACTTGTGTGACATCCACTGAAGCATGGGCGAATTTGAGTCCAGGGAGTGAGTGTCCTGCAAGCTGTCTTAGCAAGAACACTTACCAGGGTCAGTCTTGTCTAAGTTAGGCAATCCTCAACCAATCAAGACAATGATTTACACAGTAAGGGCAAGGTGGGAGTAGGCTGCAGATGTCCCCAGGGAGACAACCCTGGAAATTCTTTGAGCTAAAGCTCCTATTGGCTCAAGAATGTGCCCATTTGCTAGAGCAAATCATTCTCCATTTCTTTTGACTACTAGTTAACCTTTGCAAGGATAACTAATGCATGAGTGGTTTAGCACAGGTGGCTGTCACACTCCTGAATGCAAACTTGCTCAAGTCACACGGATTCTGAGAATTCATCAAATCGTGTTGCCCTAGGAAGCAACTTTTGTCACTGAAGCTAACATAGGATCTGGTTTAGACATTTCATAAATAATTATTTTAAAGTTGCTATGTATCAGGTACTCAGTAGGGTTAGGAATCCAGATGTAAGTACAACCAAATCCTCACTCCCAAGGAGTTTATGGCTTGCGGACTGTGGAGACAGCCTGTGTTGCCTTAAATTCTAGGAATGAGGAGGTACAGATAGTCACATGTCACACCTATAACTGGGGAAACAGTGATCTTCCCTTGTTGATGACAGACTCCAAGGGTCAGATGTCAGGGTTGCCTAGTTTTCCTAGTTATGATTCTGAGCATGGGGTGATGACCGTGTTCCCAAGACTTTGATGAGGAAGGAAGAAGTGATTGCAGTCGGCAGATGAGAAAGTCTGAAAGAGCTAAAATGCTATCAGCCTCATTGGAGAGAGGGGTTGGGTGGGGTGGGGTGCCGTGTGGCCACCCAAGGGTACCGAGTTAGCCTCCTAGCTCATCTTAAGGAAGTTTGGCTGACAGTTTGAAGAGCTATATAGAGTGGGGGCTGATACTATGAGGAGTCCACCCACTTATAAAGCAGCCCTGCCTGCTGCTCTCTGCAGGAGACTGATCCAGAAGGTGTGAACCTGGAGAAGTAAACACAGGGTATCTAATCAAGGGGTTATGACTCTGCCTGTCTCCAGAGCATTGCTTCAGAAGGGCCTGTCTTCCAAGGGGTGGTCCTACCTTATGGGTGGTCCCTTGGCCAGGTGACTGACTAGTCCAGCTGGAATGCTAAGCTTCCAGCCAGGCCAGGGATTTCCTTCTCTGAACCAGAAGGGATTTGTTAGAACTTAATGGACTCTCGCTGCTTCTGCGGCACTTCTGGCCTCCAATCCTAGGAGGTCAGGGAGACAAGAATCCATCATGATATTGTTCAGATCAGGCATAACGGTTTAACACCAGGTATGTCTAAACCTTGCTGATCCAGTAAAATTTGACTCTGAAAGACCACCATGGTTTATGCGTCTCTCTTCTCTGCCTTCCTTTGAAAGCATTTGTAAAGACCTGGCAATAGCATTTTAATGAGCTACTGTAAAGTTACTACCCATTAAGAGGTTATTAAGGCTTTTTAGGGAGAGTATATAAAATAAGCACGAGGGGCCAAGAAGCATTAAAGTTGGAAGGGGGATACTCAAAATGCTGAGAAAACCAACATAAAGCTAAGACAGTGAGGCGTGACTGCAGGCCATGCATCAGTCACGTTCTGTGAAGAGAGACTTCCTGTGATGTGCAAGCTCGACAGGAAACGTGGCATCAGGGTAGATCTCGGTAGTCCCAATGTCTTCAGAGCCTTCCCAGCTCCTTTTGGATTTAGATGACCTATGACTTAAGCTGCTCTGTCTTTGAATGATGGTGGAAGTGTTGTTCACGAAGGTAGACCCTTTCATGACTGCTCAGTTTTTATCCTGAATTATGGTCTTTATGTTTCCACTCTTACCTGAGGCTTTTGAGGAGGACGTAGTACATCACAGGACACTGTTGCTGGTACTATTATCAAATCTTTCAAGAAAAAGTGAACCCCCACTTCCTTCCTCCCTCTCCCTCAGGACTTGACTTGGCCTTGAAGGGGAGAGGAAAACTTTTGTCTAGCTTCTTTGTCTGGGTAGGCTACAGAAAAGCAGCTTTTGTTCTTCGACAATTGCTCAAGTCCTATGCATGCTTAGCTAGTTAGCACGTGGGTTCTGATCACGGTATTGATATTGGTGACAATAGTAACCGTCTACATCTCTTCATGCTTTACATTCAAGGCGCAGCACTAAGCATTGTAACTACTGTCTAAGTCCTATGGTGTAAGCTCTTATGTTCACATCATTTTAATACTGCATCCACCCAGCAGGATAATATCAGTAGGTTCTTCTCTAGGGACATGGCCTCTGTTTCACAGATGAGAAAACTGAGGTACTGGGGTGGGGGCGGTGTAAAGTAATTTGCTGAAATTGCACAACCAGAAAGCAGCAGAGCCAAGTTTTAAACCTGGCCAAACTGTTGTTTAGCAAAAATATGAAAGCAGTTTGCATAATAATACCAAAAAATATTCTTTGGCTTGCAAGATGGGATACCCTTGGATAGCCCCACTTTTTGATAACCAAGCACTGAATCCTTTACGATATTCTTGCCACATGCTGAGTTGACTGTAACAGTTGTCATTGTTGTTATTCCTCGTCTTCTATATAATATATATTTTCTACACTAACATTTTATGAATTGTGAGCTTTTTTTGGCTTTTACAAATACAACTTATTTTACTAATCCAGATGGTGTCTTGCGAGACTGCCAAAATGCATGAAAACCATAATAATACTAACATCTCATTTTAAAGGGAAAAATTACCCCTCCATTCTGAACTCTCAACTATTCAAATTCTGGAAGCTTAAACCAGTAAGTCTTTAGGGACTTCCCCTATTGCTCACCAGAGAAGCAATCTCCTAAAAATATTCTAAAACACATACCTGGTTTCAGAAAATACGGAGAATGAGAATTCCCTGTCTTTCTCTGTTTTGAAGGCTCCAAAGAGCATATCCCAGCAGGTGTTATCAGTAGCAATTAAATGGTGAAGTAATTAAATGGTCCTCCTGCATAGCTGAAGCTGCAGATGAGTTCAGAGCATCCCCAGAGGGTGAGAGCACCTGCTAGCTCAGTGCTGGCACCTCCCGCAACAACAGGGCCCTCCTGTCATCGCTGTGATCTGTAGCCACTCGAAGGATTTCATCGAATAATTCCAATAATCATGAAGGGATTCAAAAGCTATCTGTGGCTCAAACTCTAGATGCAGAGGCAGGAGATGGTGTCACTGTGCTCTTGGGAAATTTGTAATCCAAAAGAAGAAAGCAAAGGTAGCAAAAATTATAGGTGCTATGGATGCCAGAGAGGGCAAAGGGGTAGGGAGGTTGGCCACAGGACATGCTTGAAGGTTTCCTGGCAGAGTAGCTGAGTTTTGAAAGATACATCTACATATTTTCAAGATGGAACGTTTAGTAAGAAGCACAATGTCACAGAAAGGCAAGTGACATCAGGGAAAGGCAGTTTTTAGGTGTGCCTGGAGCAGAGTGCCTGTTTTACCTTTTACCTCCCTTTGATTGCTGCCTGCATGCCTCAACTTGTCAAATTCAGAGGGCCAGACCTGTGTTTGTTGCTTTGGAACTGCAGGAAGAAATAAAGTAACCAACAAGATCAGCAGAGAACACAAAAGGAGTTCAGGAGAATGCAATTCATATCCAACATGTACAGTCAGGAAAAAAAATGGTAGATTTACCAGACTAAAAAGATTCTGGCTTTGTATGAGATAGTAGTATCTGTTTTGTTCTCTCTGTATTTTTCTCCTTCTGCTTCTTCACTTCCCAAGAATGTCCCAAAATGTATATTTCTTTTTCACAGGGTGTTTTAGATTGTTATGTCTGAGGCACCATTGCCAGAAGAACCCAATTTTGTTTGGAAGACAACTTGGCTTGCTAAAGGAATAGGAGGGAGGCCAGAGTGATGCTAGCCTAGGAAGGAACGGAAGAGTGCTAATGGCATGCAGACATGTACCTCCATTCCTTTCTGATGTCCCTGGAAGCTGGCACAGGTGAGGAGGGGAAGGAGGCAGTGTGTCACAGGCAGCTGGACACATACATGCTCCTGAGCTCCCAACCTCAGCAGATTTCTTTGCTTAGGAAGAACTAGTGTGCCACCAACTCCAAGCGATTGTTTTTAAGACTTAGGGGTTCTCCAAATCCTGGAGCCGGAGAGTTGGGGAGATGAGAGCAATGTCTATAATAAGTGAAAATAAGATCTCCCATTCTGAGTTATATTTAAATTAGTGGTTGAAAAATAATTAGATAGTCTTTCCACACTCAAGTTAGTGCATCAAAATTTATAGCCATGTGTGTCAAGGAGCAACATCCCTGATGTGCTAAGAAACAGGTACCAAGAAATATCTAAGCTAGAATTAAGAAAGAAAGAGGGCAATACTCAAAAGCAAGCTAAGAATAAGAAGGCTCTAAAGTCAGGCTGCGACCCTGGGACTAGAGGGAAGTTGGTGGATCTGGGGGGACACTCGGGAGACAGGTGAAGTGGGGAGAAGTTTTAGTTAAGAGACCCGACCCATGCAGGGATTTGAACAGGGAAACAACATGCAGAATTATAAACTAGTAACTTTGGGTTAACAACTAACTGATAGGACTCTGAAGAGCAGGTGGAAGACGTAGCCCTGGGCCCTAAGAGAAGAAATTCTCCATAGCTGAGTCAGAGATCAACGGAGAGCTTGCTTCTGTAGTTCCCGGAGTGGTAAGGTTTGCTGAGGTTTCATAGCCTGGGGCTAACAGACTGAAAACAATCTGCTAGATGATATTGCAACAGGCCTAGCCCCTCTGGGTGGGTGGAATTTGCAGGGACAGATCCAGAAGAATGTCGCAGAACTTGCTGGAGGTCACTTCACAGTGAGCCTCACTAGGAGGCTAGATGTGGCACACAGCGGAACTCATTAGGAAGTTGCTCACAGGAGAGGGCTCGGTGCCTTTTGAGATGAGCATCATTCCACATTCTCTGTAATGGACAGCCATGGGAAAACAAGGACAGGGAATAGAAGACCAGCAGAGGAAAAGCTCTTGCCTCCTCCGTGGCTCCTGCATCCCTCCCCCACTGACACAGTCTCACACTGGGCTGGCTGACTGCCCAAACAGGAGTGTTCCTAGCACCCATATGCAGGATGACAGCCAGGACAGTGAAAGGTGGATTCGGAGCTTGGAGACTATAGGTTGATAATTGGGGTGCAGTTAGGGGGAGTCCCGAGATAACAGCGATGCTCTGAGTGTTTATGCTCTTCCAAATTTACATGTTGGCCAGCAACTACTCTGTGTACTGTGTGATGCCTCTCAAATCACTAACAACAGGGGCTGTAGTGATTGAATATTCATATTTACCAAATAAATGTACACACTTAAGAATATCCAGCTGCTTAACTCATCTGATTTGCTCAATAGAAAAACAGGGTGAGGGGAAGGGGGAATTCGGTGTCAATTTGTCAGTACTGGGGGGGGGGCAACTACTCATAATTACAGTGTATCCTACTTGAAATTTTTATGCCAAAATCCACATTAGGATATCTACTTTAAGTATAAGTATAGTTAAGTATTTCAATAAAAATTTAAAATTATTTTCCCAAAACATTAAGTTTATTTGCTAGAATTTATTTCAAGCAAACAACTTAGGTTATGTTTAATTAGTAAGTTTGAGTTATTCATAAGAAAGCCTTTAATGAACTAAGCAGTATGTTTCTGAATAATTTCCTAGTCACTGCCATATAGGAAATCTGCATTTGGGAGACAAGAGGAAAAGAAAAAGAACTAGAATAAGGTGTCGTGGTGGGAGGGAGGTAATGCTGGCTTCTCAGGGCAGGTGATCCTGGCTTCAAAGCCCAGAAAGTTTGCTTTCTGTGATATGGGACCTCTTTGCCATCTGTCTCTTTCTCACACTCCTTTTTTTCCCTTTATTCCTCCTTCCATCCCTCTCTTTCTCTTCCCCCCCTCTCTCTCCTTTCCTCCCTTTGTTTCCTTCTCTTTCTCCCATTTCCCCTCCTTCTGGCTTCCTTTTCCACCATGTGAGGTTGGGATCAAACTCAGACCATCAGACTTGGCAGCAAGAGCATCCACCTACAGTAGTCTATGGTATTTCCTTTCCTATCTTATGTGATAAATTATTTTAATTGAAAGTAGTTATGGAATTAAAACAGCATGTGAACGCACAACAGAATGACGTAAGCAATTACGGGCCTGGTCTGCTGGCTTTCCAGGGTTTCCCACCTAACCCAGTCAGGAGAGCATGAGACTTTTTTTTTTTTTCTAAAAAAATCTGGTGACAGAAACCCAAGGATCCCTCAGAGATGGTTCTGAGGATCTTGTTAAGTGATATGCGTGAAGCCTTCATGTACTGGTGGTCTTTTAAAAGAAGAAATGCCTCCTTTTCTCTTTATTCTCTAGATAACTCCAAGTTCCCTCTTCTGGATTGTGACATGACTATTAGGTAAATTATTGTGAAAAGGAGCCCTATCATTTAAAAAAAATCAATGTTTTTATATTATCATGATATAAATGGTTTAAGTCATTTACTAATTTCTCCAGAGCAATTTTCATTCTAGCTAGGTCAAATGCTCTATGTGAACATTTATTTTAGAAAGAAGGGAGAAGGAGGCTGGTCAGATGGCTAGTCAGTTAACCACCAAGGCCAGCAACTCTAGTTTGTCTCCAGGAAAGAAAAAAAAGAAACTGACTCCCAAAAGTTGTCTTCTGACCTCCACTTGAGCACCGTGGCATGAGCTCATACCTGTACATTCACATACACAGGCAAGTGCCCTTAGGCAGTAGCCCCTGAACTGTTTAGCAGGGGAGAAAGCAAGCTGTGCACAAGAATGCATATATTAGTTACTCTTTGTTCCCAAATACAGATGCAACAGGATCCTCCGCCAAAGCTCTGGTCAGTGGAACCCCACTGCTGTGATGGCCTGTGGCTGGGACTGTGGGGGACGTCACTGCTATGCAGGTCTATAACTGGGACCGTGGGATAGAATAAACCCCTTTTCTCCTAAGTGTTTTGTCACAGCATCAAGAAAGGGAACTAAGAAACCACATCTACCCAATAGACCAGAGCCAAGCATTGTGTGTCGGCTGGAGTCAACCATCTTACTGTATCTCCTCCCACAATCCTGGCATCCTGGAAAATTAGATTAATGGCAACATGAAGGAAAAGTATATTGAGTATTGTAAAATACATTGCTTGCCAAATAAGATATTTATAAAGGTTCATAGAGAAGAAATCAGCCATGAGTATCACCTCAAAGTTCCTCTCTCTGTCTCTCTCTGTCTCTGTCTCTCTCTGTCTCTCTCTCTTCTCTATCTCTCTCTCTGCAATATGTCTCCATTCTTCATCATGAAACAGTACTGTACTGAGCCCCTTGGCTCCGAGTGGTGCCTATTAATCTCTGTTACTCACATTCTCATTTCTCTGACTGATGTTTCTCTGTCTACGAACATTTAGTAGAAGAAAGAATGAAAGTGTAGTCTGCGGGGGAGTGATGGGCAAATGCATAAAATAGATGGAAGAATCAGGAAAAAAAAATACCAGAGTGAATCATTAAGATGACGAATCTAAGTAGTACAATTTGTCATAAATTGTACTGACCAATAAAGAAAATGAAAAGTTTGTAGATTAATATCTTAAACTCATAGCCTGAATTAAAAGCTGGCAAATCAATGCCAGGAGCCAGCAAATACACTCAGTAATTAGTAGGAAGAATAGAGGCGCAAGCTAGTTAATCAGCTTCACAATGTACCTTGGTTCAGTTTTACATTCTGACCAAAGCATTTCAAACTAGTTGTCATTTACTTCTAAATTGCTGGTCTCGGGAGTTTGCTGTAAATAGAAGTACTAATTGTGCAGCCTGGAGCCAGGCACACTCTCTGCGTGCGATGTATATTTGTCTCTTGCTGTACAGATCTGCCAACCAACCTGCTCCTGCTGTTCCTATCCCTTCCTTACTTGGACACATAACATTTCTGAGCTCTCAGTGTGTCTGTCGGTGTGTGTGCATGAGCGTGTGTGTGTGTGTGTGTGTGTGTGTGTGCCTGCATATATGCATGTGTGTGCTGCATGACGAGCGACTTAGAGAGGAATAATAGCAGGACCATTCCCAGCTCCCTTTCGCTTGTTTCTAGGCCTTCAAATCCCATTTCCTCAGTCAGGGAAGCTGACGGCGCGAGCCCAATGAGCCACTTACGTCCTATTTTATTATTTTATAGCTAGCTTTTGTTTCTCTTCAGTTTCATGATTTCCCATAAAACTATAAATGGATTAGTCATCACACTGCTATGTAGTCCACCTCGCCCAAGCTGCTCCTCATCACCGAATCACAGAGCTATCTCCAAGAGAAGCCTTTATGCTAATTTGATGGAGTCGATGATCATCCGGACCTGGCAGGTTAGGTCAGGACCGAAAGCTGTGCAGAAACTGGAAGGGCGGTGTTGTCACCCAATGCCTGAGCATTTCCAGGAAACTCTGGGTAGTGAACCTGTAAGCAATTATGAGGACATGGCTCACACATACACACCGTATACTGGTTTGGAAGAGGGGATGCAGAGTTCTCTTCTCTAACTCCAGCTTCCTAACAGTGATTGTCGAACATGAATTAAGTGCAGCCGTTAAGAATGGGAAGGCAATGGGTGCGGTAACACCAAGTCACGACTGGATGAAGGCGAGGAAGAGCATCTCCGCCATATTCCTCCACCAGGGCATAGGCTAAACCTACAAAGCCAAAACAGTCATTGCTATTACTCCCAAAGGTCTTCATTTTGCTATGATAAGCAGCATCCAATGCATAGACTCTCGGGAGGGCTGAGCTGACAAAAGGAACTCAGGATGTAGCTCACAAGTCTCAGATGTCAGCCTTTTAACCAGCATGTTGTATAGATCCCAGACGCCAGTGAGCATGACATCACAGAGGTCTCCTTTCCTTTGGAAAAAAAATATATTTTATGTGTATGGATGTTTTGCCTATATTATGCCTGTAAATGCCTAGGGCCCTCAGAGGCAAGAAGAAGGTGTCGGATCCCTGGAATCGGAATCACAGATGGTCAACTGCTACTTGAATGCTGGGGACTAAGGCTGTGTTTTCTGGAAGAGCAGCAAGTGCTCTTTAACACTGAGCTAGCTCTCCAGCATCAAGAAACTTCCTTTTCATATTTTCTCCCTCACTTACACCGGTTCCAGAGCTACACTGCTCTGTTGTTGTTCATAATTGTTCATAAACTCCAATCTCTGCCATTATCTTTGTCATTTAGATGAGTTTCCCTCTTAGTTAACTGAGATCACGGAGTTTCTCCTAGCAAAGGAATTCTCTCTGAGACAAAGGAATGCTTGGGCTTGTAAGACGCTGTGCTGCTGCTCTATCCCCTGCTGCTGGTAGTGAGCGGCTTGGCTTCTTGCTAGAGAAAGAGGAGGGCATCGTCTCCTTGGCCACTTGTTAGCAGTCAGTGCCGCTTGCCCGTCAGACCTAGGTATTGTGATCACATAGGCCACATGTTCAGGTGAGTGCAATATGGCCTTATACTATTTTCCCTTTTAGTTAGGACTCCTCAGTTTACCCCTTTCCACCTTGTTGTTTCCATTATAAATGAAGAGAGTCAGGAGTGTGGGAAGGAGAAAAGTAGGGCTGAAAATACCACTCCCCTACCCAAGCTCAAACCTTGGGTGTGACTCAGTCGCTGGACATAGGAGGGACAGATGGCATCTCACTGGTCACATGACCAATTATTAACAAATTTCTGATTATGATTACAGTTGACTTGAGCTGTTTCAAAAGTGTCAAAGTTGCAAAGTAGAAGTTGAATTTTTTTCTTTTCAAAAGGAAGGCTAGGGACATTTTGTAACTCTGAAATGAAATATTAGTTTTAGAAGATACATATTTTCCCTTAGCTGTCACATTTTTTGTGATCAGTGTGTACAGTTCCAGCAGGACCCTGTCCCTATGGAAATGCATTCAGAGGAGTATCCTTCTCAGGTTTTTTTCATTCATTTAATAGCATTTTGTTTTGTTTATGTTTTTGTTTTTTGAGACAGGGTTTCTCTGTAGCTTTGGAGCCTATTCTGGAACTAGCTCTTGTAGGCCAGGCTGGCCTCGATCTCACAGAGATCCACCTGCTTCTGCCTCCTGAGTGCTGTGATTAAAGGCATGCAAGACCACAGCCCAGATAATAGCATTTTTTTTAAAAAAAATACATGCTCTTAAATTTATATACTGTATTAATTAACAGCCCATACTTTAAGAAGTCAAAAAACAGTTAATTTTATACATTTTACATTTCTTAAAAGATTATAAATACTTTAATTGCCTACTACATGTAATAATCCACATTATCAATCCCTAGCTGAATGTAGTTCCCCCATTGCTGTCCATTAGCTTTGTATGTGTAACATATCTTTTGGTTGATACAGTGCTTTTACGTGTAGAAAACAAGAAAGCGTTTTTCTCTTTGCTCGGGTAACACTTGTCAGAGAGGACACACCCCTCCCCTGCTCATTTAGTGATTCTCTTTTGGTCCCTTCCCTTTCTCTTCCCCTTTTGCCCATATGCAGAGCAGATATAAGCATTAGAATGAAAGCAACAACTAGCCATAGAGCATCCATAGTGTTTTTCCCATGGTGGGGTGACATTGCTAGGATATTTGAGAGATTAGAAATCTGATAATACCAGAATATGATCAAATCACACTGCTTGAAACGCCCAAAGAACTAAAGAAGAAGAAAAGAAAGAAATCTGATAATATCTGCTTCCAAAATTGATTGTGCAATCTTTACCCCCATGGTAAATTGCATCACAAAGAGACGATTATAAACTGGATTAAACTGGACTGTTGTGAGTTTAGGAAGAACCAAAAGAGGCTGGCGTATTCCTGTCTTTTGGTCAATGCATTTTTTTTTTTGAGATAAATTTTAGGGAAGCCAAGCTGTGGTGGTAGCAGATTGCACAGTGAGCACCAGAGAGGGAAACAAGGAAAATGAGGAACAGATTATGCAGTGATCTTTATAGGCAGACAGTAGAGGATGACTATCCTCACTCGATGTGGAGAGGTTGAGATCCCCTGTTCTTTGCCCCCCTGGGTTGCACTTGGAGCTTGCTTGAGCTGCCACCATTTGCCTCTTTCATCCCCTCCATTCCCAGATTCCCATGGTACCAACCCCTTAGGTCTCTTCCCACCTTCTTCATGTCCGCACACCCTCATTGTTCCTTATGAATGGCTTTTCTGGAGGAAACCATTGTATCTGAACAGATACGGAAATCCTTCTTGCCTCTGAGTTATAAGCAGCAGATTGCATGAAAGTTAATTAGTTTAATTTATGGAACTCTGTTTCGCATTCTTAAGCCTGTGATTTCAAAGGAAATAATACTTGCTATAAGACGACTCTCTTTGTTCTTTGTGCTGTCCTGTATGTGTGATATTGATGAAGGACCTGTAGTGCTAACATTTTAAGAGCATATTGCTGCCTCTGTAGCTATAAGGTTTTAGACAAGTTATTCACACTAATTAGGTGTTTCATTAATAAAATAAATAAGATTGTTAAGTGAATTGGCAACACGGCTAACTGCCAAGTTCTCATTTGTAGCTCTCTTGGTTCTCTCTTATCGTTTGCTTACTTAGAGACTTAGTTGACATCTTACTAGCAATTTAAAAGTCAACATTTTTTGTGATATTTGTGTGTGTGTGTGTGTGTGCAGTGTATGTACCTGCGTGAGTGCATTCCTGTGCTTGCTTGTGTGCACAGGTAGGTAGGTGGCTGCCAGGGGAGTATGTCCAGGGCCTGCTCTATTAATATGCCTTACTTTCTTGGGCCAGGAGTTAAACAGGCAGCTGCTAAGCCCTTAAGACCCTCCATGGTAAATGCCACATTGCTGGGGTTTCAGGTGTTCTGGTCCCAGCTGGCTTCTGATGCAGGTGCTGGGCTTTTGGATGCAGGTTCTTATATTTGCACCGCAAGTGCTCTTACCCATCAAGTCATCATCTCGGGCCCTCTCGGGATGCTCTGAAAAGCGATCTTATCTTCTTACAATGTCAGGTCTCTTCTCCATGATAGGACACTGTTAGATGTGAGTGGGGTTATTTAAAAATTGCAGGTAAGGCTCACAGCAGTTACAGAAGTTGCTAAGTGGTCCCTATTCTAAATGTTCCAGACTCACTGGTAAGAGCAGTGGAAAATGAGTGAGGAGGGTAGACATTTAGGGAAGCTATGGGCTCTCAGGGAAAGGGCTGAAGCTACAGTCTTCCGGGGCAAATTCTTCAGTCCCAGATTTCGTGTGTGTGTATGTGTGTGTGTGTGTGTGTGTGTGCCTGTGAATGTGTGTGTATGTATGTAAGCATGTATACATCTGTATGAGTATGTACAGATGTGCTTGTACACGCATGTGCTCATACACCCATGTGTGAAACCAGAGGTTCATGTTGAGTGTCTACTTTAACTCTTATTCATCTTGTTTTTGAGACATAGTCTCTCGCTGACCCAGGAGCTCATAGATTTCCCTGGGCTGACTGATGAGTGAGCAGAGCTCCTCCTGCCTCAGTTTCCCCAGTTTCCACATGCAGACACTGGATCTGGCTTCGTGTGAGTGCTGGAAATCCATACCCAGTCCTCATACTTTCAGGGCAGACTCTTTATTGATGGCGCCGTCTCTGCCTTAATGATCCAGACTTTGAGTTAGTTATTTAGAGAGATCTGCGGAAAAACTTAAGATGAGTTTATGTGGTTATGGATTCTTAAATTTGATTTTACAATTAATTATACTGTATCTTGCATGAATTTTCACCTTTGTCAATTATTGATAATTTATCATATAAATTATAAAAGTTATTAACAAGTAGAACTTTAAAAGTCTTACAATGGAAGTTATATTCATAGAAATAAAAATAAAGTATAAAACTAAGGCATAATTTTTAAAACTGCAAGTTTTAGGCTATTTGTAATTGAAATATCATTTGTTTTCATGAACCTGTTTGTTTATTTATTTATTTATTTATTCTCTCTGTGGCATCTGGAAATCATTCTTCTTCATTTTTTCCATTAAAAAGTTACCACAAGTAGATTGGATATTTGTTTTTTCTTTCCTGCTTTAGAAAATGATAGTATCTCAGTGAAACCATATAATCTAGAGATTCTATAGAATCCGTGGTAGTGCATGGTTTGAACTTTTTCAATCAAGTAGTTAAGAATTTCAAATAAAGGCTGAACGGAATTACTTGGGCTAATCTTCTCTTCCATCCCGCATCCAAACTCACATTTGAGATCAAATGTAGACATCACTCAACTGCAGACAAAGAAAAAGGATTCAAGAAAAGCATCTGTGACTCTGATCATCACTGTTAAATCCCCGTAAACCGGCCGTGTTTAAACTCTATCAGTGCGAGTTTAGGAATTAAGCCCCACGGACTGGGACTGACCACTTGTTTTCAGAGAGCAGCGTGGGCTGGGCTAAGGTTTTGCAGTGGCTCTGACAGTGTTTGAAAGGTTCGTGTTTTGGTTTATAAGAAAACTGTCTGAATGGTTTCTGGACATCAGGTGTTTCATTTAGAGAAGAAACCACAACCGTCTAGTTTTCATTATGTCCTTTGAAGAAGAATAAACATTACTGGAGCCTTCGGCAGGTATTTTTACACAGGCGCCACCCCCACCAATCCTATTTTATAGGCCAGCTATAAGTCAGGCTATTTCCGCTAATGAAATTTACTTTGATCAGTGGAGGCCAATCACCCTTCAAAGCATTGTTCTGATTTGAAATGCGAGCAACTGCTTAATAGATTGAGGCACTGTGACAACAGCAGATCCCAATAGAGGCTGATGTCTCATTAGATCACATTAATGCCTGACAGAGAGTGGCTTCAGATCAGTGGGGAAGCCCTGCTACTCGTGGGCACTGTAGGGAAGGCGGGCTTTTTCCTTCTCTCCCCTTTCTTCCATGGCTTTTAAAGAATAACCCCTCGCTTCCTCCTTCCTGTCTCCTTTATCAGTTCTTAGTTTTGCAAAAGAATTTAGTCTCAGAGGCAGTGATTTAAGGCTAATATTTTTTGATCATTCACTGGGCATTTATGTTACTAAATATTTCAGGCGTTTATAGGCCAACAGTGGTTTAAAAAAGAAATATAACTCCACCATATATATGAGCTAAATATTTGTGCATATATGCATTTTTGACTCAAGAATTTTCAAATAAGCTTTGCGTGAAGATGCAGTTTATGGAAAATTGCAGATATGGCTTCTATAATAAAGCAGGCATCTTCTCGTTCCTGTGCAGGAAATTAGAAGATGCCTATTTAATTACACATCTTGCCTCTGAGCTTGATTTACTCAATTAATTAGCCATCACTTAATTAATAGAGTTCTTTATTTATTCCCCCATCACATAATTCTCCAACTCTCTGACATTAACAGGGCACCCACCAATTAAGTTTTGACTTTTTAGGATTTGTACAAACATTGAACGTTAAGGACTCAAGCCCACAAGACTACCTTAGCTTCAGGCAGTACCTGCAAATGGAATCCCCAGACTACTCTTGCTTCTGCCTGGCTGACTACACATTTGGCTGCTCTCACAGCGCTACCTCCCTCAGGTGTAATAATTTGCTAGGACAACTCAGAGCTCAGGGAGGTTCTGTGCTGGTGACTGCAGTCTTATTACGGAGACTGGAGCTCGGGGACATGCAAATGAAATAGATGCTGTCTTAGTCACCTCTTTGTTGCTTTGGCCAAATCCCTGACAAGAGACAACTTCAGGCAGGAAAAATTAACTTTGGTTCATAATCTGGGGGGATACAATCCATATGGCCGGGAAGGCGTGGCTCCTGGGAACTGCTTGCTCACCTCCCAGATGAGGAAGCAGAGAAAAGAAAATAGCAGAGATCCACTGGGCTTCTTCTTTTTATTTTGTGTAGTACCCAAGTTCCCGGATGGGGCTACACTCATATTCAGAACAAGTCTTCACCTTCGTTAACCCTCTGGGAATACCTTCACAGACACACCCAAAGGTATACACACCCTATGCTCTAGGCCTTCCTTCCTTCCTTCCTTCCTTCCTTCCTTCCTTCCTTCCTTCCTTCCTTCCTTCCTTCCTTCCTTCCTTCCTTCCCTTCTTCTTCTTCTTCTTCTTCTTCTTCTTCTTCTTCTTCTTCTTCTTCTTCTTCTTCTTCTTCTTCTTCTTCTCTCTCTCTCTCTCTCCCTCCCTCCCTCCCTCCCTCCCTCCCTCCCTCCCTCCCTCCCTCTCTCCCTCCTTTCCTTTCTTTCTTTCTTTTTGTGAATGTGTGTTTGTGGTATCTGTGTGTACGTTTGCAATGTGTGTGGGGATTAGAGGAAAATTTCAGGCGTCATGCTCAGGAACACCCTTTACCTATTCTGAGATAGAATCTCAGGTTGACCTGAGCTTCACCAGTTAGGCTAGACTTGCTGGCCAGTGAGCGCCAGTGGTCTTCAGTATCTGCTTCCCTGTTATTGGAATTTCAAGTGCATACCACCAAGCTTGACACTCTTATCCAGGTTTGGGGTTAAACACAGGTTGTCGTGCATTTAGGCAAGCGCTTTACCTACTGACCCATCTCCCTAGCCTGGTAAGTGCTATTTATTATTTCAGTAAAGTCGATTTGTCACGTTTGGTCATCCCAAGTACATCTTTGTCAACATAATACTCAAAAACGTAATTCTAACCCATAACATTATAACATTCCTAAAATCTCTTAGTCTGCCTGCCTTTCAAATTTCCCCAAATTTTCTAACATTGTTCAAAAACCCAAACTCAAAGTCTGCTCTGAGACCCTGTGTAATTTCTTAACTGCAAGTCTCTGTTAGGGAAAAACATAGTTGCATAAGGCGGGGAGAGAGGGTGGTGACAGAGAGCTTCCTCCCCCTCCCTTCAGGCTTGCCATCTTCTAACACGTTCCTTTGCTCTGCAGTCTGGACACCTCCCGACTCTGGTTGAGAGTTTAATTTACACATCCTTACACAGAGCGGCTGAATAAACTGTTGGTCACCGGTGACTGAATTGGATCTTTAGTCATCTTTCTTCCTGGAGAATATCAAACATTCTAACCCGTAATCACATACGTTAGCACTTGCTGTTTCGGTGACAATTTCTTATCCATTGTTCAGTAAACTCAAGTGTTGTAGGAAGTGGTTGGCTATGAGTAATGAAAGACTTTTATATCACTTACAAAATTTTAAAAAGTTTTAGGGTTCTGTGCCAGGAGCCAAACATAAAGGAAACACACACACACACACACACACACACAATTACTGGGGAGATGTAGACAAATGGCTGTTTACCCCAATGGGTATCATGGGACACCAACTACAGAAAATAAAACCACTGGGCCAGGGTCTAGCTTAGTGAACCAGGGAGATTTTCGGAGTTTCTTAGAGGAGCAATAAGTGAGGATCCAGGTATTCACAGGATCATGGTGACTCAAGACATATCTATAAGAAGTTCACCGTAGTGTGAATGATGACTCAGAAAAGCTTGTTGTATCCCTGAGGCTCTCTGCACAATTGCAGGCAGCTCAGTTGGTGGCCAAGTTTCCTCTCCTCAGCACAGCACTTGCTTACTGATTTTATACCCTTGGGGAAGAGCCTTGCGAATCTTGAAAGATTTAGGAGTGTCCTAAGCCTTGCAAGTTTTGCTTACTTTTAGAATCTTCTGAGTCTCTCTTCTTCCTTCAGGTGGGATGTTTCAGTTTAGCAGAAATATCCAGACAACAATACTAAGTATTGGCAGGGTCTTGATGCTATTTTATTTCGCAGCTGTCTATTATCTGTCTATGTATCTATCTATGTAACTATGTATCTATGTATGTATGTATGTATGTATGTATCTATCTATCTATCTATTGTGTGCATGCGTGTGTGTGTGTGTGTGTGTACCAAGTATGTAGAGGTCAAAGGACAACTTGTAGTCAGTTCCCTTCCTTTTGCCATGTAAGTCCTAGGTTTTGAACTCCTGGTGTAAGGTCTTGGGAGTCAGTGCCTTTACCCTTTGAGCCATCTTGCTGGCTTCTATTGTTATTTCCCATCATGGACCTAACTGCATATTCCCTAACCTGGCACCTCCGTAGACCAACTCGGTGTGAACAAAGGAATTGGGCTTTATATAACTCTCTGCAAGTATCCAAGACCCGGTGAGGCAAGGAATTGAGCCAGTTCCTACTTTATGTGGTTATGTTGAAGATTAACGAGTCGCCTGCCAATTACTCAGGACAGAGCCCTGATGCACCTATCACTGTCCTCATTGTCATCATCATTATTATCACTTTGGTTTTCACTGTGTGCAGGGCAAAGTCTCAAGGAGGTGAAATGAGTTAGCATGAGCTCTTACAAAAGCAGGAAGCAGTGGCAGAAGCTTACTTTCTAGGTAGGAGTTGGCTACGGCAGTTTGAAGGACTGAATTTGATTTGGAGGCCAGGCCTCCGCCATGTTCTCGGCAACCACAGAAGCCCACACTGCAAAGAACTTATTGGGTGCCACATGCAGAGAGCTGCTTAATAAATACCTCTTGCTGGAAATCGTGGTGGAGTTTTATGGCTGCTCTCAGCCTATGCGATGCGCTGAAGTAGTGTAATCTGTAACGGAACAAGAATCTCCCTGCATTGCCTATTAGACTCTCTTAGTGAAAGCCAGTAACTTGGACTGGGATGGAAATTGAGTCTGCGATGATAGCCATTTAATGAGAAAGTTAGTGTGGATGCCAAGTTCCCTTTCAGCTGCCTTAAATTTTACCTTTATTGTCTCAATGCTTTTTGCATTGACAGTTAATGGTCTCTGCAATAAATTCGAAGTCAAGTTGAGCCAGAGTGGGATTTTCAATTCTCTGTATCTATGCAGGACCCTCATTCCATTTAGGTCCCTCCCTGGTCATTTTTGCCAAGTTGATTGTTTTATCTTTTGGTCCGTGTAGCTAGTAATTTACTAATTGGAATTTGGATTGAGTCCTGATAGGAGGAAGCAAACTACACTCAAGAAGTGGCAATCTCTTAGCTGTCTTCTGTTTCGTGGTTAACCACTTACAAACTGCTGAAACATCAAATAAGCCATATTCCAGTAAGTTCAAAACCGTATCTACGGCCTCTATTTAATTAGCGTGTTTGACTGTAAGCGCATGGTAGGTAAGGAGGTTTCTGGAAGTGTTTTTTTGCATGATTAGGAGTGTTTTGTTGGTTTTTTTGGAGACAAAACACTACTCAGAAGCTTGGAGAAAGGCTGGAGAGGTCCATGCTGTTAAGTTTTGCTCACTTCCAGAATCTTCTGAGTCTCTCTTCTTCCTTCAGGTGGGATGTTTCTGTTTAGTAGAAATATTCAGACAAATCTCTAAGTGTTGACAGGGTCTTGATGCTATTTTATTTCACAGCTGTCTATCTATCTATCTATCTATCTATCTATCTATCTATCTATCTATCTATCTATCATCTATTGTGTGCATGCTTGTGTGTGTATGTGTGTGTATGCGTACCAAATATGTAGAGGTCAAAGGACAACTTGTAGTCAGTTCCCTTCCTTTTACCATGTAAGTCCTAGGTTTTGAACTCCTGGTGTAAAGTCTTGGTAGTCAGTGCCTTTCACTTTGAGCCATCTTGCTGGCTTCTGTTGTTATTTCCCATCATGGACTGAACTGAGTGTTTTGTTGTTGCTGTTTGTTTTGTTGGTTTTTTTGGAGTCGAAACACTATTCAGAAGCTTGGGGAAAGGCTGGAGAGGCTCACGCTGTCTGTCGTCCTCCACAGGCAGATCTTGGAGGTCTCCATCGCTGAGAGCGATTAGGAATGTTAAAACCACTATTGTGCTGGAGAAGAGTAATGTTTTAGAAAAGGTCTTTATTGCTAACGAGATAAACACCACATCTGAACTGTGTCAGTCTGCAGCTCGTCAGCATTGCATCCATCCTTCTTCTGATTTCTTTTGTGCACCGGGGTTGGGGTAGAAAAGATGAAGTACATAGCCTCCTTCTGCCTGCTTGGATCTGGCCTCTTTTGTCCTAACCAGATAGTAATAGCTTGAATTTTCCCTCCTACCGTCTTCACTTTCCCGCCTCCTTCATCTTCTCCCTGTCAGTCAGGGATACAGGTACATACAGACCAGTTCCTTTTTTATCTTTACCTCAGTTATTGATAACTGATCGTCCTAATTAAAGGAAAACATTGTGTGATTTGCGGAAAACAAGGGTGACTCCACCACTTTTCTCAAATTACTATTAACTGACTCTGCCTAGGAAACAATCACAGCAATTTTTTTTATCTTTATTGGACTTCTGCTTTTTTATTATTATCTTCTAAGTATAAAAAGACATGATCAAAACATTGTGTTTGTTAGTATGAAGATATGTGATAAATCAAAACTGGTCACTACTAATGAAGCTAACATAATTCTGTGACTGGAGGGTGGCCAAGCCCCTGGAGGTGTCATGAAACCTCCCCTACCTCAAGGGACCATCTGTAGTCATCATCTACAGTCCTTAGAAGTACTGCCGTGAGTGTCCTGGGGAAATGCAAAACACAGTCTTGGCTCTGAAGGAGAGACATAGGTAAGCTTTAGCTATAAAGTGCAAATCAAGCAAAATGAATGTAAGAATGTCTAAAAATGTTCTGAATTAATGTGTGATTTACAGCAGCAGAAAAAGACTAGGAAACATCATAAGCAAAGACAGCAGAGAGAATCAGAGAAACATCACCCTTCACCATAGCCACAAATAGCATAAAATATCCTGGAGGAACTCTAACCAAACAAGGGGAAAACTTGTATGACAAGAACTTTAAATCTTTGAAGAAAGAAATTGAAGAAGACACCAGAAAGTGGAAAGATCTCCTAGGCTCTTGGGTAGGTAGAATTAACATAGTAAAAATGACAATCTTACCAAAAGCAATCTACAGATTCAATGCAATGCCTATCAAAATCCCAGCAAAGTTCTTCACAGAATTTGAAAGAACGGTACTCAACTTCATATCGAAAAGCAAAAAACCCAGGACAGCCAAAACAACCCTGTACAATAAAAGAACTTCTGGAGTCATCACAATCCCTGACTTCAAACTCTACTATAGAGCTACAGTACTGAAAACAGCCTGGTATTGGCATAAAAACAGACAGGAGGACCAATGGAATTGAATAGAAGACCCTGATATCAATCCACAAACCTACGAACATCTGATTTTAACAAAGAATCAAAAAATATCAAATGGAAAAAAAAGCATATTTAACAAATGGTGCTGGCATAACTGGATATCAACATGTAGAAGAATGAAAACAGATCCATATCTATTACCATGCACAAAACACAAGTCCAAATGGATCAAAGACCTCAACATAAAGCCAGCCACACTAAACCTCATAGAAGAGAAGGTGGGAAGTACACTTGAAAGCATTGGCACAGGTGACCACTTCCTAAATATAACCCCAGTAGCATAGACACTGAGAGAAACAATTAATAAATGGGATCTACTCAAACAGAAAGGCTTCTGTAAAGCAAAAGACATGACCAACAAGACAAAGCAACAGCCTACAGAGTGGCTACAGAATCTTCACTAACCCCACATCAGACAGAGGTCTTATCTCCAAAATATACAAAGAAATCAAGAAACTGATCATCAAAAGAATAAATAATCCAATAAAAAATGGAGTATAAACCTAAACAGAGAACTCTCAACAGAAGAATCTAAAATGACTGAAAGACACTTAAGGAAATGTTCAGCATCTTTAGGTATTAGAGAAATGCAATTCAAAACAACTCTGAGATTCCATTATACCTATAAGAATGGCCAAGATCAAAAACACTGATGACAACTTATGCTGGAGAGGTTGTGGGGTAAGGGGAATACTCCTGCATTGCTGGTGGGAGTGCAAGCTGTTACAGCCCTTTGGATGTCAGTGTGGCGATTTTTCAGAAAATTAGGAAACAACCTTCCTCAAGACCCAGTAATACCACTTTGGGGTGTATATCCAAAGGATGCTCAATTATACCACTAGCACATGTGCTCAACTATGTTCATAGCAGCATTGTTTGTCATAGCCAGAATGTGAAAACAACCTAAATGCCACTCAACTGAAGAATGGATAAGGAAAATCTGGTACATTTACACACTGGTAAACTACACAACAGAAAATATAATGACATCTTTGATGGATCTAGAAAACATAATTTTGAATGAGGTAACCAAGACCCAGAAAGACAATTATCACACGTACTCACTCATAAGTGGTTTTTAAACATAAAGCAAAAAAAAAAACAGCCTATAAATCACAATCCCAGAGAACCTAGACAACAATGAGACCCTAAGAGAGACATACTGGATCTAATCTACATGGGAAGTAGAAAAAGACAATATCTCCTGAGTAAATTGGAAGCATGGGGCCCTTGAAAGAGGGCTGAAGGGGAGGGATGAGGCAGGAAGGGAAGCAGAGAAAAATGTAGATCTCAAAAAAATCAATAAAATAAAAAAAAGACAGCAGAGAGAACATTAATTTCAAAAGCTACAGCCTCCCCAGAAGTCTGGGCACACAGGTGTGGGACATTGTTTGGGCTGAGACAGGCAGACACTGGGAAATTTTGGTTGTCCTATTGTGATGACTGTTTGTGTGGTTGGACTGTACCCTTTATCCCTGGGGCTGTCAGTCTGTCCATGTTTGAGGAGTGCAGGTATCATATAACAGAAAGGACTAGAGGAGCAGGTTTGGAAATGGGAGAAAGATGGGAATGTGGAGGTTTATGGACAGAACCTGTCATGTGTTTAGGGTTCTTCAAGGAACTAGAGCCAGTGTAATAGGAATACATAATTCACCTATTTGTTTGTCTATTCATATACGACAGAGAATTGGCTCATGATATTAGAAGCTAGCAATTCTAAAAAATGTAGAGTGGGGAGGCTAGAGCCCCAGGGAAGAATGTCTGTTGCAGCTTGAATCTGGTCTTTGGCTGGCCAGGAGAAATCTTTGTTAGGTTAACGTTTTTCTATTAAGCCTTCAACTGAAGGACAAAATCCAGTCCAACTGCTTACAGAGTGTCCTCTGTTTTTATTAGTACCTATGTGTTTAAACGCTAATGTAACTTAAAAATATCTTCACAGAAGAACACTTGAACAAATGGGTATCTTGGATGAGTCAAATTGATACCGATAACCCCCTGCAATATCCTCTTTGTTGGCATAGCCTGCATTGCCCACCATTGAGACCTGTGAGGAATATGGACCTCAGAAATCAAAGTTCCAATGGGCTGCATCTTAAACAGGCCCACTCCTGCTCTACAGTTGGGTGAGTGGAAGGGTCTCTGCCCTTGATTTCTGTGGTGGGAGACAGGGAGTGCCTTCCTGAAGAACTTTCCTTTGGTGGGAAAATGGGATACTCAGTGGAGAAAAGGCAGGAATTGGAATATCAGTAGTGCCTTGTGCCTACCACATTTCTGCACAGAGTCTACAGATGTCATACATCTTGAGATTTTTTTAAACTTTTTAATTATTCCTATTTAAGCAGAGATGAATGGGATCAAGGTCACACTTTTTTTGGTTACAGCTGCTGTGTGCATTACTCAGAACTATTTTGCAGACTTACT
Organism: Alexandromys fortis; assembly: GCF_014885135.2. Lineage (NCBI taxonomy): Eukaryota > Metazoa > Chordata > Mammalia > Rodentia > Cricetidae > Alexandromys > Alexandromys fortis. The sequence goes on from NW_026067933.1 coordinate 8,544,492, forward strand.
ACATCTTCGATCTACATGTTCTTAGCGAATACATGTATGATGCAGGTTTGGCCATGACAGCACACCTTTTGAAAATGAATAATAGCTTATATATCTGACTTTCAATGCTTGAGACTATGATAGAAAAATAGCTTTGAGAATAGAGCTGGAATTTTCATTCTTATATTTTAGCTCCATAGAACCAAAAGCTTTAACAGTAGGAGTTCATCCCTAGACAGAAAGACAAAGACAGACACACAGAGACACACAAGACCTGTGATATAGTTATATTGCATAGTACAGATGTTTAAAAGTATTTTTTCTGAGTTTATTTTTAAAATAAAAGTCTTTCTAAAGCGAAAGCTGACCCTCTAGTTATGGGCCTTTGTCTTAGAATTTATGGCCTTATCAAAAGTTTTTCACCATCTGAACAGCTTTTCCTCTTGTATGCGCTGTTATCTGCATTCGGGGGACTGTTTACAAAAAGCTCTGGGAGCAAGCCAGATGTAAGAGAAAATCACTTTTTGCTTCCTAGGAAAAGGAACAGCCCAGAACGACAGTGACCAGGCTTTCCCAGGACAGTGCTTTTTACCCAAGGACATTGCTAAATGATTTCCACAGCACAGACTTCCACATTCAGTGTCCTGATGTTGCTAGCAAAGGCTTTCCCAGCCCTGCAGGGAGGATACTCAACTAAGGATAACCTTTCAGTGTGGGTACTGACGGCCCTTGCATATAGATGTCTTATGGGATGGAATGCACTTCCTAGTGTTTTGATGCAATGTGCCTCAGATAATCCCAAGCCTTGCCTGTAAGAGGCTTTGGTTTTCTGACTCTCTGGATGAATCACCCCAGGATGTTGTTGGTGCATGAAAAGTCACACGAAACTCATGGATGGTAAGGAGTGGCCATTAACTGTGTTTACCTGTTCTATAAATCAGGAGCTCAGCCACCAGGAGATTATATAGCTTTTCTGGGATCTCAGCTGGGAAAATGCAATCAGTTGAGAGTAAGTGGGATGATTAGTGGCTGGAGTCACCTCACCATTCCATGTCTGAGGTCTGGAATCATGTCTTGGACCTCTATATAGCTGAGGGGATGAAGGAGAGGCTGGCCTTAGCTGGGGCTATGGACTATGGGGATACAATGCTTACCAGTGGCTTCTCTGTGTGGCTTGGAATTCTCATGGTTTGGTTCCCAGGCAAATAAATGTCTCAAGGATGATGCTCCGCATCTTGAATCTCAGAGAATCTTTGACGCACATGGCATTGGTCAGTCGGGTTGGCTTGAAGCCATTCTGTTGACTAGCTGAAAGGACTTGGCTACCTTTTTTCTCCCTTTATTTAATTGATCAATAATTTACCTGAATTTCATCTTTTGCATCCATATAAAGAAATTCTGGCAAAAGAGAAGATAAACTTTTATTTCCCGCGGTGAGATGATCTGGAGTCATCCTTCAATATCTGTTTTGAGGATTTGTGCCAGGACCCCTGAGGACACTAAATCTGTAGATACACAAGTTTCTTAAGTAAAATGCTACATTTTCATTCATTCACTAGGGCACACCCTACTTTATATTTTCAATAACTTCTAAGTTACTTATAATTCCCAATATAATTCAAATGCGCTATAAATGCTTGTTAAGGAAGGGTGGATATGGGAGCAGGGAAGTATATATCCTAATTAAGGGCTCTAAAGGGGCTTGCAGGTGTTCAGGGAGATGTCCCTAGCTAGTACCTTGGGCAACTGAGGAGAGGGAACCTGAAATGACCCTATCCTATAGCCATACTGATGAATATCTTGCATATCACCTTAGAACCTTCATCAGGCGATGGATGGAGATAGAGACAGAGACCCACATCAGAGCACTGGACTGAGCTCCCAAGGTCCAAATGAGGAGCAGAAAGAGGGAGAACATGAGCAAGGAAGTCAGGACCGCGAGGGGTGCACCCACCCACTGTGACATGGGGGCTGATCTATTGGGAGTTCACCAAGGCCAACTGGACTGAGACTGAATACTTATGGTGCATTGTTTAGAAAATAATGACAAGGAAATCAATGTGTGTCTATTCCGTACAGACACAAACACATTTTGTTTTCTATCCATGGTTACTTTAATCTGAAGCTGAAAACCCATAGACAAAGGGGTGGTCTGTATTGGTTATTTGGGAATATGTTAAGTGATTTTTTAAAAAAAATTTGCATAAAGGGTTTTGGGAGGGAAAGAATTAAAAGCATAGACTACTTTAAGAAATTCCAGTCTTCCTGTGATTATGAGTAAGAAACTTAATAAAGTAGGCCTGTTAAGTTTGTGTAAGACCCAGAGACTATATACATGATGGGACACAAAGAATAAAACAATGGTATGTGTAGAGAAGAACAGTGGGCCATGACCACTGTCCATAGGAACAAATATTGCATTCTTTTATCTCATGCTTTGGAAAAGGCATTTCCATTGGAAAAGGCAACCAAGATGGAGCGTGGGATACCTGGTCTTTGTGTCCCTTCTGCTGAACTTTGCAGATGAAGAGGAGAAGGAGAACGAAGAAGAAAAGAGGAGGAAGAGAGAGGAGAAGAAGGTGAGAAGGAGAAAGTGAAGAGGAGGAGGGGGAGGAGGAGGAAGAGAAGAGGAGGAGGTAAGAAGAAGAAAAGGAGAAGGAAGAAAAGAGGAAGAGGAAGAGAAGGGGAGGAGGGAGGAGGAAGAAAAGGAGGAGGAAGAGAAGAGGAAGAGAAAAGAGGGGAGGAAGACAAGAGGAGGGTGGAGCAGGAAGAGGAGGAGGTCGAGGAGATAGATACCATGACAGAGCATGGGGCTGGGGAGGAAGATAATTTCAGAAAGACAAACATGGGTGAGCAGGGTGAATGCCCCTTGGCTCTAGAGGAGAAACTCTAGGCTATCCACCATGGTAAACGATTGGTCTCTTACTTTTGAAGTTCTCACTGGTTGGCTCTAGACTGAGCTGACAATGGTGTCAATTATGGGATGGGTGCCTCTGCCTGGAGATACACTTCTGAACTGTAACTCCAAAGAAATCAGTAAGTCCAGGTCTTTGAATATTTTAGTTACCAGCAGAACACCCCAGCATTTTGAGGAAGGGTGTGGTCACAGTAGAAAGTGACAGTGGAGTTCTGCTCTGGGACCTTGGGTTTTTCAGAAGACTGCTTCCAGGTATAAAGCAGAGCGGAAGCACCAACTTTATCTCTTCTAAGGAGCAAACTGTGGACCACAGAGAGTGGCTCACACTGGGAGCCCCATGCAACCCTCACTGGCATTTCTCAGCTCCGTCTTCCACCTCACTGTGGTCATCATGGTTTTGGAGGCAGACAGACTGTATTTTTCAACCTGGCTTCCTTTGTTTGCTGTTACCTGAGACACATCTGTTTCTTCACGCTGCTGAGACTCAGCTCTGTCACTGGTGAGCTGGCTTAAGAAGATTCATTTTACTAGTTTAATAACTGAAGCCTGGAAACTGAATAAAATATTTCTATCTCCCTTCTAAATCTTCAACCCCCCCTCCTATTTTGAGTTTAAATCAATATCCATTTTAAAGCCCTAACTTCCAGGGGAATTTCAGAGGCTTTCCTTTCTACTTTCCCTGATTGGCTGTAGCCTTAACGAGCCCTTCTTTTGGACTACCCCTGTTTCCGAATCTGAAAGTCCCCAAATATCCTTATTCTTACCCCAAGGGCCATAGTTGCTTCCTTCCTTTATCCAGGAACAAGGTGTCCTACTGTCTAAGTTTGGAATGTGTCCATTAGAGCCCAGATTGTTTATAGATTCATTGGTCAATTGTCACCTGAAGCTGGAGGGTTAAATCTGAGGTCTTCCATCTTCACAGCAAAGGTGTTTTACCTTTAGGACACGAAAGTGAAGAGTTTTCCACAGGGGACAACCACAGTCTCATCATATGCCACAGTCACATGTGCGACCAGAAGCTGCAAAGCTCTTAATCATAGTGGTGTTTTGCTGGCATCAATCCCTACACTGAAGAAATTCCTTGAACTGAGAGTTGCTCCATTCCAGAAACACTGCCCCAGAGTATAGAAAATCTCCCCAGACTTCTAAGCTCTTTGGGGGTAATTTTAGGAGTTTCCAGAGCTATCTACAACTGGGTCAGATGCTACTGTGTTATATACAATCAATGCTTATGGGGCTCTAACCCGGCTTCCTTCTAACTCCCATCCAAATGCAAGGCCCCCAGGAGCTGCAAAGGCCTTTTAGGAAGCTGTCACTTGCTCATTGTTGTTAGCTTCAGAGTTTTCCAAGGGATCAAATGAAGAGCTTGGCACTTGCAAGGTATTAAGATGACAGTGGCATGTTAGATACTGCCTTACATTCTAAAGAAATAATTTTATTATTTGGGACTATTACCTGAATTTCTCTTGTAACTACAGAGCGCAAGTATTTAAAGAATAGTACACAGACCCACACACATTTCTTACCCGCCCCCCTCCAGACAGGAGGAAACCAACCTACTTCTCCAGTTCTTCTTCTTCTTCTTCTTCTTCTTCTTCTTCTTCTTCTTCTTCTTCTTCTTCTTCTTCTTCTTCTTCTTCTTCTTCTTCTTCTTCTTCTTCTTCTTCTTCTTCTTCTTCTTCTTCTTCTTCTTCTTCTTCTTCTTCTTCTTCTTCTTCTTCAATAAAGGCACATCTTTAAGGGCAATCTCCTTTAGAGGTTGCCCTGGAGCTGACATATACTAGTAATAATGACCCCTTCAGGGCCATGACACTGAGAAACATGAGCTCCAAATAGCTAGTTCCCAGGAGAGAGGTTTCAGGACATGGTGTCCTTTGCCTGCATGTCAAGAAAACAATTGGGGGGCCTGTGGCTGAGACAATGACTAATCAGAAAAAAACAGTAGGTGGGATGTATGAGGAAACTCTCACCAGACCAGAGGCAACGGTGCTGAGTAGCAGTGGCTGCTTTTGGGTTGGCAGTTGCACTGAGCAGATGCTCGTCAGCAGTGGCATGCAGGAAAGGCATTACGTTGTGGCAGCCACCTAGAAAGCACATAAGCAGGCGATTATGATATCCATCCCTAGTCTTGGAAAGTGAAAGGACAAACATGTGAAGACAGTTGGGAAGGGTGCGACTGGAATGTTACAGGGCTTGGCATCATGTAAAACAGACAAGGAAAGCAAGCCTGCTTGAATGTCACGCTGCTTGGTTATTCCCAACGTGACATGATCTATTGTTACTTGAGTTGAAGAAACCTGTACGGGCATTTTGTTTGTATTTTAATAAATCAAGCTTACTTGAAGATCAGAGAGTAAAACAGCCCCACTAGTCAGCCTTACCGACCAGGCTGTGGTGACGCACACCTTTAATCCCAGTAGTCATACTAGTTTGTCATACAAACTGGGTGGTGTATATTTTCAATCCCAGTGGTGCATGCCTTTGATCCCAGTGCTAGAGAGGATTATAAAACTGGAGGAGACAGCTCTCAAGCTCAGTCTTATTCTATCTAAGATTGCTGGAGGCAGGATTGCCATTTCGGACTGAGGTAGAGGTAACAGCCAGTGGCTGACTGTTTTGCTTTTCTGACCTTCAGTTTGAACTGAATTTCTCTCTTTGAGTTTTTATTAATTATGCTACAGAAACCTCTATTGAGAAGCTATCTCATCAGATTGGCCTGTGAGCGTGTCTCTGGGGCATTTTTGTGATTAATGATTGGTGTGGGAAGGTCCAGCCCACTCTGGTCCTGGGCTGAATAAGCTAGTAGTAAGCCTTGTAGAGAAAGGGAGTCAACATCATTCCTCTATGGGCCTACTTTCAGTTCTTCCTTTTAGGTCCCTGCTTTGACATCCCTTGGTGATGGGCTGTCACTTGGAGTCATAAGATAAAGGGCTTTTCTCCACAAGTTTGGTTACACGTGTGTTTTACCACAGCAACTGAGAAGCAAGCTAGAACAACTGGGAAAGAGATCACACAGACACATGTTAGCAGCTGACAATAGATGCGAGAATTCACTTTCCAGCTTTGCATTCAGAGACTTGCCGCCAACCTGGAACCGGTCATACCCAGTGGGAGCATTAACACCATGAGAAGTGGCAGACATAAAGTGGCAAACAATGTTTTGCGTACCCTTAGGAGTGCCAGTTGGTAGCATTTGTTGGTAAAACCATTTTGAGAAATAGATGTCTTTCCTTGGTCAGATGCATAGCTGGCAGATAACTTTTCCTGTTCTCTAGGCTGCTGCTTCAGTTGATTGACAGTTTCCTTTGCAATACAGCAACGAAATGGATGGATTATCAAACTGCCCTCTGAATTTAAATCTCTCTGTCCATAGATTAGCTCAGCTCTTAGAGCACAGAGGAATTTATTTGCGGAGCGGACGGTGGCTAACAAAGAAACTAACAACCAGTCAAAGATCACAAGGCATGGGACACTCAGTAACAAATGGGACAATAGCACTGTTTCCCCAAACCCTGCTAAGATGGGGGAGTGGAAAGATTTTCAAAACCAAAGGGCAGGGAGGACCACAGAAACTGAATCTTCTGGACATGACAGGACACCCATGTTGGTGAATTCATCACGGCAGCTATAGTTGCCTGAACAGGAACTGCATTCAGTCAAGCCCGTTGCTATTCTAAATTGGAGCAGGAGGGTTTCATGAGTTCCCACTCCTGGCTGAAGTTATTGAGGTCAATGGTTTCTGAGAGAGGGAGAGGAGTTTCTTTAAAAGTGTAGCTCCTTGTAGGTCAATCACACTCCATTGTGTGGCCCCACACCCTGAAGAGACACGGTCAGCAAAAATTGGACTTGCTGAGTTAGCTATGGGGGAATAAAAAGAGTTGCAAAATTAGGAAAGGGCTGGGAGGTAGAGGGTGAATCTGGAAGCAGTTAGAAATAAGAGGGAGGCAAATATGATCAAAATACATCCATGAAATGCTCAAAGAACCAATAAAATACTATATTAAAGTAAGATTTTTTTCAGCATACGAATTCCAGTGGTGCACAAACATTCAACCCACAGCAATTGTTTTAACTGATAATTACCCTTAGAAATCTGTAACATTGTAAGTTACTGCTGAAGAATCTAAATCATCATTTCCTTCTTGAAGATTTCAAGAAAGTTAGGGAGGGAATCATTAGGAAATTAGTGGGGAAAAAAAAGGAAGAGCTGAGCAGAGGAAAAGCTGGAGGATGTGGAGGGGGGAAAAAGAGGGGATGAAGAAAGGGATGGGGACTGTGAGAGGCAGTCATCTTCCTCTCTGCATGTTGACTAGAGAGCACCAGGCGAAAAGGTGGCCATTTCAGATGCAAGGTGACAAAACCAGCTGAGACAATGGCCCTGGACTTCCCAGATCCCAAACTGTGAAGAAAATCTGTTTTGTAAGGCAAAGATTTTGAAAAAAGGATCCTCTTACCTGAACTGCAATGTGTATTTCAGACGAAGGCTGGAGGAAGGGGGTCCTATAACACACTCAGGTTTCCCCTCATAATGGCTCCCCTTCCACTATAAAAGGGTCCAAGGCACCACCGTGGCACCCTACACTGCCACGGGAATTAAAACCTTTGGGAAATAATCCTTTCCTCTCATCCTATGACTGTGTTCCTTCCATCTCTGCTTCCCCTTTCCGAGCTCCAGGAATGGGCATAAAGCAGCAGGGTTCTCCTGAGTTTTATGAGATTGTTTTCAAGTGACTTGCCACAGAGACGGGTCTGAGAGCAGTGGAAACCCGACTCTTAGACAAGCAGAAATGTGCACAGGAAGCAGTGAGTGTCTGCACTGGTTAGTGTTCTTAACGGATTTGAGATCTTTCTCTTGTTGAGATTCAGTCAGCCCAGTACACAGTCACCAAGTGCACATGCTATAACGGTAGCCCAGATCCACCTACTAACAGAGTACCTTGTCTTTTTCCTTTTCTGTCTAAAAACTTGACTCCTGGGAGGTTTGATGGAATGCTGTGTGTGTGTGTGTGTGTGTGTGTGTGTGTGTGTGTGTGTGTGTGCGCGCGCACGCGCAGAATAGATGGGTGGCAGGCAGGATCCTTCGGATAAAGATTTGAATGACTGCTAGACCATTGGGTGGGCTCTCACAAGGTGGAGAACCTTGAAAACGATCCCGCGTGGAGACTCTTTGTTCACTTGCATTTTGGTGTTCCCACGATGAGCTAGCAAAGCCCCCGAGGCTGGGGGCAGGAGGCTCACCGCGGCTGCCCCGCAGCGGGAGCAGAGCACAGACATCTGACGTGAAATACTTGCGTGGATTGTTTCCAGGCTGGACACAAGGCAGAGACTAAGAAACACAAGCAGCAAGACTACAGCAAAAACAAGTCAGAATGCCTCATGGCCAGCGGTGTAGCGACTTTCCCAAAAGCCAAAGTGATTTCAAATGCATGTGCTGTATTTTGAACATTTTCTTGAGAGGCCTTCTTGTGCTCTGAACTTTTGATTCTTTTCATCTCGCTCTTTCCTTTTTCCCAAGAATTGCAAGGAGTCCTTGCAATTCAAGGTCTTCTAACTCTCTCTTCCTCTGTCGGCTGGTTTCCCTTCTACCCAGCTCTCCTCTTCTGAGGGAGGGGCAGAGTCATGGCTGGCTAGATTGCACCCCTTATCTTTCCCCGCATTCCTTCCTGTTCCCTTCCTTTGCCAAGCTTCATTCTCCACTCTGCCCTTCAGCCTCTGAGCTGGCTTTGAATGTAGAATCTCCTGCCACGTGCCCCCTGAGTCTGAACCCATCTCCCAAACAGCAGTGCCTGCGAAGGCTCTGTCCTCTGCCAGATCCCTTCCCCATCTCCCTGCTTGCTACGTTGTCTTATCCCTGCTGGGGTTAAATATTCATTCCTTGTCCTGTGTTTGCATATTTTCTTCTCATTTATTCTCTGCATGCCTCAGAGCTAGGCCATCTTACAGATGGATATTAGACAAACATTACAGATAAAGCATAATCCCACTTTGGTCTCTTTACAGTTGAGAAATAATAAATTCAGTTTCTTCCTAAATACAAATGGAAATAATAAAAATTGTCCCTCAATAATTAACAAAACTCAATGAAGGTTTACAAAAAGTAAATATTACTTAAAATAATGTAAGTATAGTAAATATTATATCATTTTGCAATATCCTGAAGAAATGGCTTATTTCTCATTGAACACATACAATCTTTGGAACTATCAAATTTGGTTTTTCAGATCTGATGCCCTGACACCTAGTGTTAATTTTGAGTACTGCTAAATGTTCACAGATGAAGTTTCTGTAGTAAAACTTGGATTTTTTTTTTTTTTATTCTGTTGAGTTTCTTAACTTGTGAGATTTTATTCTGGCTACGATATATTCTCAGTCTATATCTAGCTGACTTGTTGGTGTTCGAAATGAACAATGTGAACAATGGGATGTACAGTCAGGAAGCTGGGTTGTAACCTGGTTGTTACTCCAAACCACCCGCGACCTTGTATGAATTACTTTTTTTCTTAGAGTCTGACGTCCTCAGCGCTAAAATAAAGTGCATGGTCACTAACTGTGTGGCTGCTGTGACCCTAAGGGAAACGTCACTGCATTGCTCCATGCTGTCATACAGAGCGCAAATGGGGCCTGGGTGGTTTGGAGTAATGCCATCTAACAGATCCTCCACTGTGCTGACAAAATTCCAGCGCAGCTGCTGCAATGTGCCTGGCGACCCCGAAGGAATAAAATGTAACTCTATTTAATGTAAAAATGAACTTCAATATAAAGAGCCACACATGGATAGTGGCTTCCCTCTTAGAAAGTGTAGGTTTTTTTTGTTTGTTTGTTTTTGTGTTTGGAAGAAAGAGATGTTCTTGATAAATATGGGATTTATTAGCCAACATACTTGATTTACTCTCCGTACTGATTGGCTTGGTTCTGCCATTTTCGAGTTTAGCATATTGTGGTGTGATACGTTAGGATTCATTCTATAGTTGTGTTCTCTCTCATGGTCAGCTGTGAGACGGATTCAATTAGATAGAGATACTTTCTTTTCCAGTTCACTAGCAGGATTGAAGTTGACAAAAACATTGGAAACTGTAGTCATTCTTGGTGGAGTTAATTTGAAAGCCGAAATCTGAATTGTTTTATAATGCAACCTTCTGCAATGAAGAAATCGGGTTTTTAAAAGATCCATGCAAAGATAAAAATATATTATTTTTATTTGTTATGATATACATTATAGATTTTTATTATTTTTATCTTCTAAATAATGTGGAGAAGATAAAAATATCTAGAGAGTTTTATTACATTTTATGAAGCATTCTTACAATGCAGACTTTCTATCTCACCAAAATACAAATGTACTCGAGGCCAATTACTGTATGAATCCCAACATTGTATACAATAAATATACATGAATAAAAATTGCAAAAAGATAACACTAAGGGATTTTGAATAGGAACTTAATCTTTTTCATTTATTTCTTATTATTTAACATTGGATGTATTTTATTTTGTGTTCTCGTGGTTGAAATTAAATATACTTATCTAAGTCTTTTCTTAGTGTGTAATCTGTTATTTCCTTTGTTGGCCTTGTCAAAGCGAATTCAACCTTTGCCAACAATAACAAACATATTTGCATGCAAACTCATTCTCTCTCTCTCTCTCTCTCTCTCTCTCTCTCTCTCTCTCTCTCTCTCACACACACACACACACACACACTCACACTCACACTCTCTCCTTCTCTCTCTCTCCTCTAAGGTTTGAGGTTACTGGAGGTGATTTTTTACAAGTGTGTTTAAAGTACGTCTTTTAGCATGTGCATGAAAGCTTTTTTTTAATCAAAATAAGCAAATGACATTTAATTTGTGAAAGCTGATTATACTATAAGTAATTAATATTATCTTTTCTATAGCTAAGCCTACTCTACTCCAAACTTCTACCTTAGACTAAAGTTGTTGTGGGTCCCTCAAAGAACGGCATGTCTACATGTGTCCATAACTAGCTACTTTGTACACTTTTCATGAATAAAATCTTTGTAATTTCCATTCCATTCAAATGATCCCCTTCTGTTATCTGGAGGAACAGGAGGTGAAATGATCAATTTGTGACAATTTCCACAGTATTATTCTAAATAATAATGTCAAAAGTGACCATGAGGTGTTGCAAGACCCTACAGTATCCTTCGAAGTGAGTATAGGATTTTTGTTAGAAATCAGCGTGTGTCTGAGCCCAAGCCCTTAGAGAGGAGTGAGTTCCCTTTTCTATGTATAATTTGCCCAGACTTATAATGTATACATTCACAATATGTGATTACAGAGAACACCATCCTATTATTATCTGGGGAGAAAGGAACCTTCCTCATATCGGTTTTTAATCTATTACATGAAGTTATGAGTCATCTCTGCTCCCTGGATGTATCAAGGAACCACAATTTGAAAATCATTTTATTGTTGTAACTCTACTGGCTCTGAGCTCAGCAGAGCACACGCATTGCAAGTGGAAAGGTGCACTTCTTCACAAATAGTCACTTTAGAGCTGGTACACTGTCGTGCCTACAAGTTCCTATCTGCTCCGCTCATCTATTCTTATTCTTGCTCTTATAAAAGTAGTGGTGTCTGCAATATGCTTCCTCTTCGTGGCCCAAGGTCCTAGGGCGGCTCCGCAGTTAGTTTCCTGGTTGTCCAGTAGATGGCAGTCTACGCACTGGTTTTCATTGACCGCCTTCCATGCATGATTCAACCTTAATCGTAAAACGAAACATGCTCTTGCTATTTTGTACCATTATTTTAGAAAAAAGATTTTAATACACTAAAGTAAGTTAAATAATTTACTTAAAATACCCACAGATATTGGGATAACAAAAGCAACAAACAACTTTTCCCTCTTGGAAGTTTTCATGATTTGTTAGGAGCCTACAAATTGGAAGGTGTGATTGGCAGCCAAGAAGCTGCCCTTTAAATGGGACTATGCCGTGCTAGCTGGTTCTTGGTCCTCCCGGAAGCTTTTCTTTTACATTGAAAGCACAACTTAGGGGCAGACATGAAGTGTGCCCCCAAAGGTCCAAGTTTCGGACTTGGTCTCCAGCTTGGCACTGTAGGGACAGTGGAACCTTTTAAGAGGGAGGGTGTAGCAGGAGACTTTCAAATCACCCAGAGTGCCTTCGAAGGGGATTGTGGGATTTTTAGCTCCTTCTTCGCTTTTTCTTTCTGGCTGTTGTGTGAGTGGTTTTGCTCTCTGTGTCTTGCGTTTTGGTCACAGTGTGCTGTCACCAGCCCAGAGGTCATCTGTTCGTGGATTGAAATCTCTAAAGCTGTGAGCCGAAAAGTTATTATCATGAAATACTAAGAGGTGGCTCTTAAAAGCGGCGAGAATAGTTTGTCAAATGAAACCACTGGGACAGGGAAAAAGAGAGGAAAAGGGAGAGAGGAAAAGAGGGAGGAAAATAGATGGAGAAAGACAGAAAGAGACACAGAGACACACAAAGAGACAGAGAGAGGATTGCAAGTTTTTCCCTAAGAGGAGGTTTTTAGATTTTCACCTTTATGGTGGTGTTTGTGTTCTTAAAAGATTGCATATGGGTGTATAAAAGAAGAAACCTTTTCTTGATTAAAGAACTAAGGAGGTGCCAGGCAACATCCCTGACTGTTGAAGATAAGGGTGTGTTGGGGTAAAAAAGTCTGTAGTGTTAAGCAGGGGAAGTGAGACAGATTGACCGAACATTTTTCCCTCACGCCACCACTCACCTCTGAATGCTCACTGCCGTTCCATTTTTCACAAGGCCATTATCTTTTCAGTCTCAGGCCCACAGCCAATATTTCTGTAATAGATAAATGAGTGTCTGATAATGCAGAAAAAATATTTCAAGATACAGAGGAGGTGGCATCTAGAGCGATAGAGATAATAGAGGGGAAAGAGCTTTTCTGCGGTAAGGTCAGCAAACATTCATCACTCTGAAAGGTGCTGTGGAGTCAAGGACGAGCAGGACAAGCCAAGGGAGCCAGGAGGGAAGGGTATGAGGAAGTTGGCACAATGGGCTTGGTGTGTGCTCATAAAACCGAGATCAGCATATTTGTGTATTCACAGCAGCATTGTTTTTATTGAAAAAGTTATGTGTATTTTACTCCCCATTAAAAAGAATTTAAAATGAGAGGGGGAAAAGTTGAATAGATTTGCTAGGAATGCTTTAGCTGGCATTCAGATCTTTCTTTTGGATCTTAAAGTGCCAGCTATAGTGAAGCTTTGTTTAGATCCTAGAGACAGATTTAATTTTAGTCATAGAACTTAACTTGAACTTACGACATTGCTATTTTCCATCTCCACTTTGTTAAGGGTGCGGTGGGGGCAGGCAAAAGGTGTGTATAAAGAGTCTTGCATCCTGTAATAGATGCTAACCTGAAGCCTTTGAGACTAGGGTCTTTTGTAACTCATATTTTTCCTCTGACCAGGGCCTAACCAAGGATTTAGACATAACCCAGGACTTAGGACCACCACACTGAAGCTTGGGCTTCCAATAGGCACTGAGTCTATCAGCTATGGAGGTGAAGATAGGCAGGGAGTATGGTAGAGCCTAAAAGCAAGGATAGAAGCAATGAGAATATAGTTTCAGATGTTCTTTCTTCAAGAGACTCTTGCTTCCTAAGACAGGCACAGGTAAAGTTGGGTGGGATCTGTTCACTGGTCCATTTACTGCTTTTTGACTTCTTCCCCAAATACTAAGCCTTATAGGTACATGTGAGATTGGGTGTGCCTGTCTCTGTGCTTGTCATTCGTTCTCGCTAGATCAAAATGAAGTGCTGGCCACTTTCAGAATTCCTGCCTTATAAAAGTCATTTTGTCTTAGAACAGAACAGAACAGAACAGAGAAAAGCACCCAAAACAAAACAAGAAAACACCTCTGTTTTTCTCTTCTAACTCCATGCTTTCAGCCTCGTTGAAAAGAGCCAAGGTGATAATCTTAATGTGTAGATTTTACAAGGTGTGGTGAGGGTATCTTACCTCCTTGAAGGAAATAAATATTGTGTGTGTGTGTGTGTGTGTGTGTGTGTGTGTGTGTGTGTGTATGGATGATGTACCATCCCTAAGTCTTTATACCATCAGCAGGTAGGCTATTCCTTTTTTTTTTTTTCTCAAACAGCATCAACCATATTCCATGAAAGTAAGATGTCCACATTTGGGTGGGTCTCTCAATGTTCCATTAATCCTGATGTTTAGGGAAGAGTTAATGGGGAGACCAGGCTTCTATGGACAATTCATCAGACCTCTTGGTTTCTGTGCTTTCTGGGACACAAATCTTCTCCAATGTTCCTGGAACCCAGTCAACCTATAGTAATGAAAACTTGGTTTTACAAGAGCCTAACTTTGTACAGTTTGACTAAGACTCCAAGTCCTACAAACATGGAAGCTTCTCTCCTGCTCTGTGCTCAACTGAAAAGCATTTACTGATTTCAGATTTCTGGCAACTGTTTCCTACGAAGTCAGAACTTGAGTTGGCAGTTTCCTGGTGCTGGAAGACATAAGGAAATTGGTTGATCTCCTCATGCGTGCTTGGGTGGAATTAGTAGAGGAATTAGTTGAGCACTAGTGGAATTGAAGTGGATGCAGCTCAGCTGTAAGGCTGGGTGGTGAAGCGCAGTATCATTGGTGCTTCTTCCTTGCCGACACCAAGGCAGGGACCATCAAATCACGGGCACAGGCTAAGCTGACGACCACCTGACTTTTCATCCCGTGAAAGAGTCTTATTGATACACAGCTTGCTATTCCCATGTATTTACCTGTTGTGGCTGGCTGCTCTATGGCTAAAATGACAACGTGTAGAAACTGTCAAAAGTCCCTATGCCCTGCATATCTCCGAAAGACTATCTGACTCTGAAACCTTCCTAAGCCTGAAGAAAGTTATTTATAGAACTGGGACAGAATTGGTTGAAAATTAGCCAATATCTCTTTAACCTCTTTCAGGATTCAAGACTAAAGTCAAACTGGCTGCCACTTGTCTCTTACAATTCCAGCTTCAGTTCTTCAAAGGCTGATGCCAAAGACACCCTAAGCTGGCCAGCACTAAAGAGCTTCTCACTTTTCAAACACTCGTGAAAAACAAACAAAGAACAACAACAAACCCCACAAGGTTACAGTTTATAGAACTCAATGGAAATTACAAAGTAGGATTGGATGCCATTTGGGCTCGTGCACTAGGGAAAGAAAGCTTGCTGGAGGCCTCCTAGGAAAACTTTTCCAGGACTTTTGTCTTTTTATTCAGCCTGCAGGAATGCTCACTGCGCCACCCCCAACTCTTTCTCTTTGGGAACTCTGCTATCCCCTTGAGTCCTATTGTTCCCATGTATTTTTTTTTTCAAGTTAGTGAATCAGAGCTCTGCTACAATGAGAAAAACATTTGGCCTCACATGGCCTCGCCAAGGCTGATGCTGTGCCAAGGCACAGAGTTGGTACTGCCCATGCTACACTAACTGCAGGTGCTGTGGTGCACTCTGTAGAGAGGCATTTTATGCCCCTGAACCTCCTCCTCCTCTCTCTCTCGGCCCTGTGCCCTTTACACTGTTCTGAGGAATCCATCTCCTCTGGGTAGGGCTGATGAAACATTCCTGAATTCCCTAAGGGTAAGGCAAGCTAAACTCCTTTTTTTTTTTTTTTTTTTGGGGAGAAGACCAGGGGTCCCAAGACACCTTGCTAGAGCATCTTCCTTTGTCCCAGGCTTTAAAGTCATTTGCTGTGGATCTGGGTGGCAGCAGCTTTGCCCCAGAAAAAACTTTCCAATTTGTTTCTGTGTAGACATCAGTTGGGCAACGTGGCTTAGCGACTAAATCGTTGCAATGTGCATTTCCGATGACTTGAAAGTAATAAAGACATCTGGACAAAAGATGGAAATAACGCTATATTTACACCAAGAGGAGACTGTTAGCCGCTTTTAAATTTCGTCTCTAGTCTGAAGCTGGTGTGATGTGCCTTCCCAATGGCCTCCATCAGAAGGCGGGATCCCAAGCTGAGCTCTATTCCTATCATTCATCTTACTGTAACTCCAGTCGTGGACACAGATCCCCATCCTGTGGTAGGATGGATGCCCCAGGAGAGGGAGGAAAAAAAATGCTGGCTTAGCAGTGACTCATTGTGTGACCATGGAAAATTCTAGTTATAAAGCATGGAAAAGTTAGATTTTTTTTCCCCCGAAGAAGCATCTCTTGACAGTGCCTCCCACCCTATATGTCCAAACTGCCTCTGCAGGAGCAGGAAAGAAAGCAGGAACTCCATGACTGTGGTGGGGAAGGGCAAGCTGCAAGCAGCTGGGTAATCCACTTGGGCATTGGCCAGCGTTGCCTTTGTCATGGACGGCTGTTCAATAATGGAAGGCCAGCTGCTGGAACAGATAAACCCTGAAAGTTTGTGGACCAGCATAGTGGAAATTGTTACTCATAGGAAGACATTGGCACTGGGCGGAGACAGATGGGCATGGAGTAGGCTTCTATGCAGTCTTTTGAGGACCTGAGCTAAGGCAGGCTTTGCCATTTTAGCACTGAATTTTTAGATTGTCTTGATTTATATCTCCAGCCAAGATGCAGATTTGACTGGTAGGTCATAGTTGAAGGTGCTATGGCTCAAGTCTAGAGAGAGAATACATGGTTTCTGCTTATGTTCTAGTACCAGATCTGAGGTAGATGGCCAACAGAAGAAATGCCGGCGCAGGGAGGCTCGTGTGGTCTGCGGTACATGGCTGACAGAAGAAAGGCTGGTGCAGGGAGGTTAGTGTGAGCTCAGAAAGATACAGGAGCTAGTTTGCCAGTTTCTGACATAGTGGCCCAAGTCCATTCTCCAGTTTGGCAGGTGTTAACAAAAGGCTCTTCATAGCTGCTGGTTCTCAAGCAATGGGGAGTCCTGAAATAACTTGAAAGAACCAGACAGCAATGCAGGTAAGAAGGTCCAAGTCAAAGGACCTGAGTGGGTCTAAACAGGGGAAAGAAAAGTTTCATGCTAAAAACCCCAGCTAAGGTTTTAAGTTCTTGACTAACTCAGCCAATTAGAAGGAACTATAAGCTGGGTTCTCAGATGTCACCTGATAGCAAGGGGTTGTTATACTCTATGAGACTCCATATACCTAGACGGGAACTGAGTGAGGTAGGAGTTTGTAGCTCCTTCATCTGACCAAAGTTGAGAAGTACAGCTTACATACACCATTTCCCTCCTCTATTCAACCCTGGAAGCACAGACCTGGCTACATGTTTGAGTCCATTCCAAAGTTACACACTGAAAATTTCACTTTCAAGGCAATGGAATTAGGAGACAGGAATGTCGGGGTTGACCAGTTGTAGCGACAGAACTCTGGCGGATGCTGTACTAGCAGTTGCTTTTCTGTAGCTGGGATAAAATTCCATGACCAAAAGCAACTTATTGAAGAAAGCATCTGTTATTTGTTTTACCTTACAATTCTAGAGGGGCAGACACTGCCGGGCAAGAAAGGTTTAAACTACCCAGCTGGTCAGAGGGAGTGTTTTTGAGGAAAAAAAATCATTATACTCTCTATAAACTGTTATAATCCTATAGGGCTAACAGAGGGGTGTGTGAATGGTGGTTGTGGTGGTGGTGTGTGTGATTTGTGTGTGCATGTGTATGTGTCTCTGTGTGTGTGTCTGTGCGTGTGTGCATGTGGAAGTGTGCTTGTATGTGTGTGTGTGTGGTGTGTGTGTTAAAGAACAGCTTAGTTGGTGGACAGTTAACTTTCGTCATTGTGAGACAAGAAATTCATGATCCAAGACTCTTCAGCCAATGTTGGAAAGACCCTAAACAACTGTCCTGTTATAATGTTATTGCCAGCGAGCACAGTGAAGTTTGTTAAGTCACACAAGGACTAGTGGAAATGAACGGCAGTTGCTGGAGTGAGTGGTGATCAAGATGTGTGGAGCAGCAGGAAATACTGTGTAAGCACTTCTGCCCTTGTCAAAATAGCAGGAAGGAAGGAAAAATCTGGAAAAGCATTACTGACTGCTTCCGTCTCAGGCAGCATTCTTCAACCATGGCTTCCCCCAAGTGCACACACCCCAGAAAGCCTGTGACCTACCAAGATTTAAGCAGTTCAGCTTAATCCTTCATCGGGGTGTTGATACACCAAGACCTTCATAGGGCGTCACCTGCTACTTCATTGCATTCGTGCGCCAAGTTACATTATTGTTTCAAAGCCTATGTTTAGTATTTAAACATGCCACAATTTTCCTCTTAGGTGGGCCATCGGCATGATTTGTCACTGGGTAAAAACTTGTAGGGGAGAAAAATTCCAGTTCCCACCTGTTTGCAGCTACAGGAAGTGGTCACTACTTACTAGAGGAACATAGAACTCATGAATGACCATGTTTTCTTAGACCAGTTCCCTGATTAAACTTGCCTGATCTAAGAAACCATTCATGGGTCGAAAGAAGCAGCAGCGAACACAGCCAGGAAGCATAGCGTAACTGACTGAACACTGTACTCGGATCCCTTGGAGGATGTGAGTGGGGTGTGGCCGAGGAGGAGTTAAACATCCCCTTCACCATGGTCTGTGCAAGGGTGGAATGGAAGGTAGCCCTCCTCGTAAAGTGGTTAGCAGTATGATTTTATTTTAAAACACAGGATGTGAGTAATATTGCATTTCTTTCCTTTCTCTGCGCAGCTTGAACATGGTCCAAGCCATTATTCTGCCCATCTGGTGGGAAGGTCAAACTTCATCATGATGGTGTCCCTCAGTGGGCCACAGGAAGGCCCTGTTTGCTTTCTCACAAACCACAGCTGACACACTTGGTCTGCAGAGCTGTGTCTTCCTTAAGGACGCGGGCTGCTTGTCCACAGTGCTGAAGTCACTGCGAGGCTCCTTAAGAGCTCCAGATAGGTATTCCTCATTGGGGTCACATCACATCGTAGGTGCTATAGGAGAACAGGGTACAGGCTGCCTGTGCCTGTGGTGTGCACACACCCTTGTTGTCTTCTCAGCCTTAGAAAACACTCCCTAGATTTCCCTTCCTCTGTGCCTCAGAAGATCCTCTATATTGATTTTCTTAGATCCTTTACAAACAACTGTGTTGGAGGAGGAGTTGGGAGAAAACAAATCGGCACTAACTACAGATATCATCCCTACACTGTAGTCAACTTGCATTGACATGACTCAGGAAATCAGTGTACAGGAAATGCCTTTAGCTCTAGAGCTGAGAGTTGTGTGCAGAGTGCAGGTTTATGGGGAAGTGATTGTGTGTGTTCACTCATTTCCATTTATTCACTGGTTCAGAGACATTCAAATAGTAACTACTATGAGCAAATCATCATCCTAAATCTATTTCTTCTCTGTCTAGAGTGCTAATCATAACCCACGGTGGTTGAGTCAATCATAAATTAATAGAGGTAAGTGAAGTTAGTTTTTCTTTTTTTCACACTGGTTGTGCTCCAACTATACAGCAGCCACAGGACTAGTGATTCTTAAAGGAAGGAACTTCAAAAGTCTCCATTTTAAAAAATAAGTGTAGACCATTTCCACCATCATAAGGTGTTTACTGGACATTAAGACTCATGAAGCTGCCAAGAGACTAGGCACAATGCCACTTAGAAGGACTTGTAATTGTGGTACACCCATGTGTAAGGTACATTCTGTGCAGTGTATTTCCTAACAGGCAATAGTTTAAGACATTATTTTGTTAGGTATTTAGTGTGTTAATAATTATGTTAAATTCTGTAGATACAAAGAGGTTTTAAATTGGACTCTACCCCTCTACCTCATGGTCTCCAAAGCCATAGTAACTTTCTCTGCTTGGGAAAGTTATCAGGGAAAAACATAATTATGTCAGTTTCTTTTGTCTTCTCAGTCAATGTGCATGCCTGTTCCTTGAACAACAGAAAAGACTTCAATAGCCGTATTGTGTAATGAGCAATTATTGTAATTTTGCACTAACATTCTCAAAGCGTTGGGCTCTCTTTGCTCCATTTTCTAAACAAGCATGGACCACAGGGTGGGAACCGTGACAACAAACCAATTTGCTTAGCAACATTCATCACAGGGCAGGTGGCTAGACCACAGGCCAGGGATGTCTCTCCCTGGGCTCTGCTGAGTAAAGCTGAGAGCCTCCCCCTTTCTACACGCACGCACAGCAGAGGTCAGGCGGAGGGGACCTTTAGTCTTCCTAGTGGTCCCACAGTTTTAAAGTATAGAGCAGTGATGTTTTATTAAACCTTTAGCTGGATCTTTTCTCCCCATGCGTAGCATTTTCCTTTCAATTGTACAGGTGATGGAACAGTTATGTCCTTTACAATGAGATAACTCACTTCATTCATAGGCAGTGACTTATGTGCACTGTGATTTTGAGAACTGTATTAAAGAGAACTCTACTTTTTTTATCGAGTTGTGAGGGCGAGGGAAGCTCTCCATGGCCACTCAGGCCTGGCCAAGGGTTTAGCCTTCAGGTTCATTTCTGGCTTCCATCAATGTCACTGACAGGGAGTAAGCTCTCCAGAAGTGAAACTGTTGCTATTGAGATACGAGCCTATTTAAAGATGTTTTCTCACTTTAGTGGCCTTTGATAGCTCTTTGTTCTCCGTGGGCCTGAGTCTACTTCTGCTGTTTGATGCAGATGCTACATTACTGTACTTGTGTATGTTTCAAAACTTCAGTTAGTGAGAGAGCAGCCAGATAAGGCTCTTACTTTTCTTTCAGTTATCACTTGCACTGGCAAGGTCCTTTAATCTTGGTGGTTTTGTCTTCCTCTCTGTAAAATGGGGTTATAAGCCTCCTTTATAACTCATGGGACTATGAGGATTAGGACTATGAAGGGGTGAGGGGGAGTTTGGAAGATTAGTGTTTTATGAATGTATAGATTGTGAAGAGAGTGTTTGCCAGGTTTCCTGTGATAGCCCAGTTTCTAATCAACTTCCCAAACACCCCAAACCTGGGCACTGTGCTCCCGTAACTGATTGGAGCCAGGATAGACAACAAATTTAAGACAAGTTGATGACCTATGTTTGGATCAATAAGATATCACCCGCCAAACACAGGAGCAGTAATGTTAACACAACTGGTGAGATTAAAAGATCAAATATAGTTGGGAAATTGTTGGCTTGGATCATATTGAAGAACACACAAAGAGATGCATTCTATAATAGAAGATCAGAGAAGTAAGAAAATCAGGTAAGTGACTCTGGGATTCTAGAAAGACTAAGTTTAGGTTCAGATATCAAGAGGCAGCCTGAATCTCCCTTATTCTAAGGAATAAGGAAGACCTCATCCTTGGCCTGAGGTCTGAGACTGGCTAGCAATTTCCAGCTTGTCTCGTCCATTACAACCTATTGAGGTAGTATGGCTTCCAAAGAAACGTGGCATGGCTTTTTCCAAGTCACGCTCGGTTCTGCAGTTGGCTTAGGTTTGATTATGGGTTTCTGCCTCTAGTTTCAAATCTTCTCCTGCTTCTTTTCTTTAAGCTCTGTTTAAGGTTGGAGTTGAAAGTCAAATAAGAGGTAAAGGAATTGCTGTCGTCTAACTTACAAGCCAGAGGAAGGCTGACACGTTATTTGTAATTGCTTGAGCAATATTTTACAGCCTCTCAGACACTCGTCTGAGTGTTGATAACCTCACTGTTAAATTGACTTCCTCCCCAGGCCTATTAAAACCACATTTTTCCTTCTTGTCTCACTCAAGCCATTACTGACTGATGTTGGAAGAAGGGTGTGAGAGTCTGCCAGGCCATCCTATATTTTAATTGGTATTTATTCATGGCTCTGAGACATGCTTCCTGTGTATGGTCATCTGCTCTGTCAAGCCTGTTTTATATGAAGGTTACAACTCAGGGCAAGAGTTGTAATCCCACAGCACTAATGGCTCAGCAGTAAAGAGCTTGTAATTCCCATGGTGAGGGTCCCATTTGGGTCTCAGCACCCCCATCAGGCATCTCAGAACTTCTGTCAACTCTGACTACAAGGGATCCAAAACCCTTTTCTGTGCTCAGAGGGTTCTTGTACTCAGATGGCATACACACATACAGAATTAAAATAAAATAAAATAAAAATTTAAATATTACTACATATATTTAAGTGGTAATTTCAAACTCAAGTACCAACGTTTCCTTTAAGATCTACGTCAGTATAAGATTTGAATTTATTTCATCAACATACACAGTAGTTTGTAGATCATCTCTGTGATGGGATGCTATAGTCAAAGAAAATGTGAGGTTGAGAATCAACCCCAAAAAATGTTCAACCACAACTTTTCTTCCAAGAAGTGCCAGAGACCATTCTTCCACATCAATGCTTACTCTACTCCAAAGTTCTCAGGAATCCTACAGGACAAAGGTTTTAAGGTCACTGTATTAAGCTATACAATTTATTCTAAAAAGTTTTTGTTAATGAAAAAGCTAATTTTTCCAGCTGAAGACAGCAAAATATGAATCCACCGATCTTGCAATTGTTGCCACTGCTGCCTCATTGGGCACCATGGAGACAAAGACTTTGTTTTATTGACCTTCCTATTCCCCATAATGATAAATCATTGTTCCACTAATGCCCATTGCGAGAACTAATTAAATAGCATCGTTAACAGAATCATATACTAAATAATAAATACATTTTTTCCATCTCTTTTAACCATTTACTATTGCTTTCTTTTTCTGGCTGATGACATACAGTTCCTTTGTATGACTTTAAAAAAAGAACTACACTTTAGCACACTCTCCCAAGTATAATAGGAGTTTTCCACACAGAAAAACTTTACAGTTAACAGTCATGGGTTTTAAGCTCATTGGCTGACCCAGATTGAGTTATTGACCAAGTTTTGTTTTTTTAATTTTTAACACAGATCAGTGACATTCATTTGACTTCGCTAGTACAAAACACAGGGCTGTTAGCAATATTTATAAAGTGTGTAGGATATTGCCTAGAATATAGCATGGTCTCAATAAATGGAAACTATATTGTCAGTAACAAATAAGGCATCAAGACAAAGAAAAGTCTCTGCCAAGCACAAAATGATACCTACTATGGTACAGACTGACTGTGCTCCTCACAAAATGTACACTTGTATCCCACGGTCTGCCCAGCCTCCTGACTGAGAGTTGGCATGTGACTGAATGCCACATTTTTCAAGATGATGGGCAATATGATATGGGATTTCAGAGATATATCCCTGAAATGAGTGCTGACTAATGCCCGGAATAGCTGTTAACTCATTGATACTTGGCATAATTAATACAGCCATAAGCTTCTTTATTGGGAGTTCATAGGACAGCTCCAGCTGGCAGCTACTGCCACACTTTGAACATAAAAAAGAGAATATTTTCTTTCTGTTGCAAAAAATCCTACCCTTTATGCAGTATCCAGACCCCTCCCTCCCCCAGTTGTTCAGTTGTTCCATTAAAGCATTTGGTAGATGCATCGTCTTTTTTTTTTTTTTTAGCATGTGGACTACTCAGCTTCTATAGTATGCAATCCCTCCTTCAGTTGGTTAGTACTTTTCATTTTCTCCATGTCTAACTCTTCCCACTCTTCTTATAATAAAAAAAAACAACACTTCCTCAGTTTTAACTGCGTAGCTCTAGAACTTAAAATGACTCATTGCATAGTGGAATTGATGAAGTCAACAGCTGCTGGAAAGTATTTCCCCTTAATAGCCCTATCAACATGTGTTTGCGATTATCCCAGCAAGAAAAATAGATGCATCAAACATCCATGCTATCCTTTGCTAAAGCTTTCACTACAGAAAGGCATGCCTGCAAAGTAATTGCAGTTTTAAGTTTAAGTTTATGAGCATGTCCGTTTCTCCTGCATGTATATCTGTGCACCATTTGCATGCCTGGTACCCGCAGAGGCTAGCAAACGATGTTGGATCTCTTGGAACTGGAGTTCCAGATGGTTGTGAGTCATCATGCTTATGCTGGGAATCAAACTTGGGTCTTCTGGAAGAGCAGAAAGTGTTTTTAGCCACTGAGCCATCTCTCCAGATTAGGACATTGCTTTTTGACTCAGTGTTTAAATGAGGACTATAGAAGAAGTTCTGATGGTGGTGCAGGAGAATTTTCTGTATTCTGTCAGTCATGTTTTAAATAAATGCTTATTGGTCAGGAAGGAAGTATAGGTAGGTCAACCAGACAGGAATGAGAGGTGGGGTGATGAGAACAGGAGTATTCTGGGAAGAAGGAAGCTCCTTTGCCATTTCTTCCCAGACCATTGAAGAAGCAATATGTGAGCTGTCCCTCTGAGAAAGGTACCAAGCCATGTGGTTAACATAGATAAGAATAATGGGTTAATATACTCTACAAGAGCTAATAAGTAGCCTGAGCTAATGGGCCAATCAATTTTATAACTTATGGAGATCTCTGTGTGTTTTTCTTTGGGGCTTGCTGGCTTGTGGTACCGGGTGGGACAGAAACCCCAACAAACCAGCCCTCATGTTACATGATGGCAAACAACATCATGGAGAAATAAATGAAATAAAAGAAGAGGGCAAATGACAAAGATCTTGTTGAAAATGCTATACTTCTTTTCAGAATTGGTTAGGAGAGTTCATGACCTTACTAGTGATAAGAAGAGAAGTTGACAGCTTATGCCTTCATAGCTTCTGGATAGTTTGAGAAAGACTATATCTAACAAATATCAACTACTATGGTAAAATGCCTGTCTTCTGAACAGCCAGAGCAAATAGTTGAAATATGCTGTGAAAAAGAAAGGGAAGAGGTCAAGGAAGAAATTGAGAAGAATGGACTTAATTCAGTTAAAGAAGACGTCTCTCTGCTGATGTTAAGACTGGGAGCTAAAGGATGGGAAGGTGTGGCAGAGGCAGAGGAAACAACTGTGCGCGGTCTTGTGACCAGACAGGACACAGACTGTTCTCAGAAATGGAGGAACATAGGTGTGTCCAGAGCATAGCCAGTGAAGACGGGACAAGGTGAGGCCAGAGACATGGGCAGGGATGGTACCATGTAAGACTATGCAGGTCTAGATAGCGGGATTCAATTTTATAACTGAATGCAATGAGAAATCATAGGAGAGGTATAAGCTGTGATGTGTGTGTTTGTGTGTGTTTCTTTAAAAGAAACCTTCCAAAGCAGAATGTTTCCATTATATACAAGGAGAGTTAACTTGTCATATATAGTCAAACAACAGATTATCAGTTCCAACTTTGCTTTTTCTATGTACCTATATATTGTCTGTCTGTCTGTCTGTCTGTCTGTCTGTCTGTCTGTCTGCCTATCTATCGAATCTTCCACAGTTATGTAGTGGGTCTTTCTCTATTGAATGAATTGTTTTGTCTTGAAGTTTATTTTGCCAGAGTCCTATACAAAGAATGGAGCTCAACTACACCAAGAACTACCGGTAGCTAAAGAATGTCGTGAGTAGGAGAAATAGTCTTCCCTGGAGGAGAGCACATTAATTGGTTAACAAATACTACATGATGAGCCCTGAAAACAATGTACACAAGTAACATTATAAAAAAAATTATCAGCCGGGCTGGAGAGTTGGCTGAGCCGTTAAGACTACTGACTGCTCTTCCAGGGACCCAGGTTCAATTCTCAGCACCCACATGGCAGTTTGCAATAGTCTGTAACTCCAAGATCTGACCCCCCCACATATATATGCATGCAGGCAAAAATACCAATCCACATAAAATTTAAAAAAATGATCAGCTTACATTTAGGAATTATATGTATATAAGTATATATATATGTGAACATATATCTGCATATATGAATGCATATGAATAACAATGAATAGAAAAGGCCATCAATTTGATAAAGATCAAGGAGGAGTTGTCCATGGAAGGGTTTAGAGAGAGGAAAGTGAAGGAAAGATGCAATTATATTATAATTTCAAAAAAATGAAAACAAAAAATAGATTCAAGTTGGCTCTGTGGTGCAGAAGGTAGAGTCCAGGGCCTTGCACGTGCTATCCTCTGCAGTGTTATCCTCTGCAGCGCTATCCTCTGCAGCGTTATCCTTTGTCATGTGCTATCCCCACACTTGGTTGGTTGAGAGTGAGCCTCACTTCACATCCCAGGTTGGTCCTGTATGCCAGATCTTCCTGTTTCAGTGTCCTGAGCACTAACTAGGGCCTATGACCCCCATGCAGGACAAAACATCACATTTCTAAATAAATACAACCTTCAATAATTGATAGTTGACATGAAATGCAGGTCAGTGAGTCTATAATTTGATCTCCTAAAGAAGCTAAATAAGAAGGTGATCCCAAAGAAAAACATATAGCTATCCTCCTGATTATGGGAAGTAGACAAGATTGCCGGGCAAAAAATGGGATCTTGGGCGAGGGGGGGGAGGGAGGTAAGGGGAGATGGGGAGAGAAAAGTGAGAAGGGGAGGTTGGGGGGAACTTGGGAAACGGGATGTTTGGGATAAAGGAAGGTGGATAGGGGAGCAGGGAAGCACACATCGTAATTAAGGGAGCCATCTTAGGGTTGGCAAGAGATTTGGTGCTCCCAGGTGCCCAGGGCGATGTCCCCAGTTAGTTCCTGGGGCAGCTGAGGACAGAGAACCTGAAATGACCCTATCCTATAGCCTTACTGATTAATATCTTGCATATCACCATAGAACCTTCATCTGGAGATGGATGGAGATAGAGACAGAGACCCACACTGGAGCACAGGACTGAGCTCCCAATGTCCCAAGGAGGAGCAGAAGGAGGGAAAATATGAGCAAAGAAGTCAGGACCACGAGGGGTGCACCCACCCACGGAGACAGTGGGGCTGATCTATTGTGAGCTCACCAAGGCCAGCTGGACTACGACTGAAAAACCATGGGATAAAACCGGACTCTCTGAATATGGCGGACAATGAGGGCTGCTGAGAAGCCAAGGACAATGCCACTGGGTTTTGATCCTACTTCATGGTTCTGGCTTTGTGGGAGCCTAGCCAGTTTGGATGTCCACCTTCCTAGACCAGGATGGAGCGGGGAGGACTTTGGACTTTCCACAGGGCAGGGAACCCTGACTGCCCCTCAGACTGGAGAGGGAGGGGGAGAGGAGAGGGGGGGGAGGGGGAGAGGAGAGGAAGGAGGGGGGAAAAGGGGGATGGGGAGGGAAATGGGAGGCGGCGGAAATCTTTTTTTTTCAATAAAAAAATTATATTTAAAAAAAATATATAGTCACCATATCAGTCTTTTGTTTGGTGATAATTTCTTAGGTATTAATGATAAATAAGGAACAAAATAAGAAACATCAAGTCAAAGATGATGATGGTACCTGAAGTAAGCAACAACAACAAAAAACTTTAATTTTTTTTAGCATAACTGTAGTGTTACTGAGGGCAATTTAATGGTATTTGGATTTCTTTGAGAAATTTAACTGTAAAATAAAGTAGATACGATAGTTAATGGGTGGGCTCTCAATCACCTTCCCGATGCTTCGACCCTTTAACACAGTTCCTCATGTTGTGGTGACCCACAACCCTAAAGTTATTTTTGGTGTTACTTCATAACTGTGACCCTGTTAGTGCTATGAATGGTAATGTAATTCTTGGAAACAGAGGTTTGCCAAAGAAGCCACAACCTACAGGTTGAGAACCACTAGGTAAGCGGAAGCTCTGAGTTCAAGGGAGGTTTTGAAGGGAGAAGAATATAATAAGGACAGTCTGGAAAGAATGTAGTGACATTAAAGCAGACAGTTAAGGGTCATCTTTGTTCCCAAGGACCCTAAGGATCACTGAATTGTATGGCAAAGTATATAGCATCATGTACTATTTTTAGGTTTTAAAAACCTATTTTCCCCCCCAAGACAAGGTTTCTCACTGTAACCCTGGTTGTCCTAAAACGCCCTCTGTAGATGAGGCCGGCTTAAACTCAGAGATCTGCCTGAGTCTGTCTCTCAAGTGCTGGGATTAAAGGAGTGATTTAGCTCAGTGGTACAGTATTTGCCTAGCAAGTGCAAAGTCCTGGGTTCAGTCCTCAGTTACAGCTAAATAAAGAAAAAAAAAAAAACAACAAAGAAATAAACAAACAAAAGCCCCAAGGTAACTGGTAAAACCTTATCTTTAAGCCCTTATGATGAGATTTAGGCTCCACTTCCTGAGCCCTCTTATTTTTAAGCCTTTAGAAAGGATTTTGATAAACTCACGAGGGGGTTTCACTTTCATAAAAAACACGAGGTATTTTAATTTGAACTTTAACTGTAGCCTGGAAGGCTGACCTCCACTGGGTCTTAGCACACACCCACCTTGCTTTCTTTTTCATCATTATCTGTTGCTGTGTGTATTCATGTCACCGTTCAGTGAGCAGATCCA
Organism: Alexandromys fortis; assembly: GCF_014885135.2. Taxonomy (NCBI): domain Eukaryota; kingdom Metazoa; phylum Chordata; class Mammalia; order Rodentia; family Cricetidae; genus Alexandromys; species Alexandromys fortis. The sequence goes on from NW_026067933.1 coordinate 8,572,593, forward strand.
GGAGCCAGACTCCATGTGTTCATAATCGTGACTTTGTAAGTTACCAGCTCTGTGAATTTGGGTGAATTGTTTGACTCTTCAGAGACAGTTTCCTGATCACTGTAACTGGAAGGATACGATACAACACTGTAGAAGGCTGTTAGAAGTGTGTAGGTGAATTCAATTCAAGTGCGTAGACTTGGTACGTAGGGATTACGGCAGTTTTAACCACAGTGACGTAACGATTTAACAGCCTTCTCGAACCATCCTCACCTGATGAACTGTTTATCATTGTATTCAAAGCAGATGGAGAGATTCTGCCAGCTCCAGGAGTCAGGAAGACTTGGGGCTCTGAAACCACACAGAGCAGGAGGAGGAGCAGAGGAAGAGGTTTGGTAGTGAATCCACCAGGGTGGAGGATGCTACAGTACATTACTTATGGGGACCAGAGACTCAGTACACTCTGTAAGTTTTACTGTAAAATGGGGACAGTTTTACAAACTCAACTAATTTTAAATATTTTGTATGTACAATGTTAAGTGTCTGATGGGAATCAGAAATAATGAAATATTTTAATCAAATGTCTCCTTTCCATTTTTAAATGCAAAATTAGCAGCAAATCCCACAAATAATTTAATTTGCCTAGAATTTTTTTATTTTATTATTATTATCATGTGTGTGTAAATTATTTATGCCTTTTATTACCACATTCATTATCTTAATTTAAGAAATGATATTGAATTTATATTTCAAGTATATTATAATGCTATGTATTTTATATATAAAGCACATGATTTTTGGTTCTCTTTGCTGTTTATTTTGTATATTTTTGATATAGAGAAATTTAATACATTAATGTATTCATAAAGCAGATCTTAGCTTTTGTAGCTTTGCCCATTTTTTACAGTAAGGGTGTCTTTCGTCACATCCTATCTGTTCAAAATGTGGAAAGTTTGAAAGACAAAGTATTGAAAAGCCAGTACTCATGTCAGGGAAGCTATAAGTGGTCTATTCAGACTCTAGTGCCCTGGGTTGACATGCTTTTTATGTAGGTGGAACTATATAAATGTGTGATATATGAAGCTTTTTATTGGCAATATGGAATCAAAGTCTTCCAAAACCATGTGGATGTTTCTGTATACAGTGGTGGACCTGTTTCATGTGTGTGGATGAACCAAGCTGCAGTGTGATTCTGTTCATATATAGGCAGTCAAACACCCACATTACAAAACAGAAGGATAATTTATTCCTGTCCAAGGACACTTCCCTCATTCTCCCTTAAGTGGAAGTCCCACTTCTGCAGGGATCATGTGGTAATAGTCAGGGTGTGTCTAGTGAAAATAAACTGATGGGTAAATTTATAGTCCATGCAGAATTGCCTGCTAACCACCTTCAACGTTTTCTCATTAAAGAGAAGAATCCTGTGATGTTCAGAAAATTTTCTTAGTCAAAAAAATTTTAAATTTTTTTAAAATTAAATTTGGGAGCTTTGCTGATTAATTTTTATTTGTTAAATTGACTGGACATTGGGTTGTCCAGATTTCTGGTTAATCATTATGCTATGGTTCCTTCAAGAGTGGTTTGAATGATGTTATATTTCAATTGTTAGACTCAATACTGAAAGGTGCCTTCATTCCCATGGGCAGACATCATTCAGTCAGGAAGGAAGACATCATCCATCTTAAGAGACTGATCTACTCTCAAGAAAGAAGCAGGTCCTTCTGCTCGGGTCCTTCCAATTGGTACATTAGTTCCTCCCACTGTTATTATTGGAAAAGTGGAATATTAGTTTTTCTGGAGTCTTGGACTCATATGGCTTTAGTTGGATCCCCAGCATATCCTGACTCACCTTCTAGAACTAACCGGTATCCAAAATCATGAAGCCAAGTCCTCCTGATAAATCTCTCGTTCTCTATTCTTATCTTGGTTTATATTGTAGTCTCCATATGTATCATAACTCTGTCCTGCCAGTTTGTTTCTTTGGAAAACTTTAACACAGAAGTCCAAATCAAAATTTAGATAGAATCAAACAACATTATGAGTATCCTTCATGTAAGGTCATCGGAATTCCAGGTAATCGATAATAAATCATTGTGTAAATTGCTAAAATACCTTTTTTAGTTATGAATTTTAACTAAGTTATTTGAAGTAGTCCACGAGTAGCAATGACTTTTACCAGAAATATTTCACTTAAATTAATTTTTAATATTTGAGATGTTTGCCACCCCCAAGCACAATACAAGCATGCAAATACACATTATACGCACGCTTACTACATACAAACATACACAGAGACACAGACATACCTGTTTGACTGTTAAACGTTTTTTATTGTGCAGATTTGAAATCTTTATAGGACACGCAGCATAAAAAAGTGTAAAATATATCAGTAAGCGTATAAAAGGTCAGTAACCTTTTGAACCAGCCATGGACTTACATGAGACTGAGCATCTAGGAAGAACAGACATGTCTTGGGGCACACAGTTTACGGACTGAATCTCAGAGTCATTTCCCAAGTGATTCTCTTTATATAAAGATAAAGAATATCTTTACATTTAAACAAGTATGCAGTATAGTACATTTTCAGTTATGCACACAGCTTAGCAGTCAAAGTGTGTCCATGCCAGTGTCTGTTTTAAATGCAAACAATCAAAGTAGGCAGCAGGTTCGTAGTTAAAGTGTGGCAAAACTGAGGAAGGAAACAACAGTTAGGCAGAACTCCAATAAATGTATAAAAATGAAAATAAAGGCCTACCTGGAATTAAAAAAAAAAGTATCCCCAGGGGCTGAGCTGTAAGGTGGGTGGGGAATAAAAAGCTTTGGGGTGTGTCAGGTAGGCAGCTTTCTGGAGGACTCAGGTATACAGGTGAAATTCCTCAGTTTGGGTTCAGAAGAACTAGAACTTATTCCAGCAAGAACATTACCTCAAGCTTTTATCGCCGCCCCTCCCCCATCCTCTCTCTGAGCAAAGTGATGTTTGGATCAGTCCAAAGGCTCCTGGCAGGGGGAGGGGTCAAGTGTCACAGCATTACAGACTATTGAAAGGGCTAGTGTAGGAGAGGGGGTCATGATTGCTACAGCCTCAGCAGTCTCCTTCTGGTGGCCTCCTTCCTGCCAGCCCTCCCTGGAGGCCACTGATCAGCTGAGAATGGAGCACAGTATCGAGCCACTACACCACCCCAGCTATGGATCGGCTTAGACACAGGAAAGTGTGATTGCTCTTGAAGCTAAGTGAGGCTGACTAGACGTGCTGACCTCAGTCAGTGACTGAGAGTCAGGGAAAGTTGGCTTCCGTTCCTGCCAGCCCAAGAGAGAGCTCATCCCTGTTTGTCTGTTCTAAATCTGCATTGATGTTGACCAGGCTTGTCATAGAGAAAGATGCTACATGACCAAGTACAGAGATCAGTTTCAACAGGTTCTGTATCTCAGAGTCAGACACAAGGATAGAGAAGTAGCGAGATTTTCTGCTTTGTTTTTAGGAAAGCTGCTGGCATAGCGAAAGTGGATGAGTTAGATCCTATTAGAAAAGAAAACATGAAAAATTAGAAGGCACCCAGATCCTTATTATAGGTATAACAAATATCCAGGCACACAAAAATAACAGGTTAAAATGTCAAGATGAATAAGACATTAATGATATCATGAGCATGAAGATTTTGGTCTCCAATTTGACAGTGATTACTAGATCCTGCTAGGTTGTGATTGTTAAGAGTGATGGCAACTAACTCCTCAGATGGCTGGGAAGTATCTGTTTAAAGCCTGCACCCATGTCCCTAAGCATGAGGTCTTAGGCTGGAATTCTTCCCTTTCTAGGACGTCATCATTTTAGAATAGACAGCTAAGGTTGTTGGTCCTTTTTCCATCCCTACCCCCAGTTCTTCCTGTTTTTCTCAGGTTATCTTTCAATGATATATGCTTGTATTTTAACCAATAGAGCAATGATCCATGAACAGAAGAGAGGGTAGGAATGGTTTTTAACATTTCAGACTGTCAAAACTAGATGCAGTAGCTCAAAAGAGACAAAAGTACATATGAAAAACGGAGCAAATGGCTTCTTTGTTCTGGACCAGGACAAACCACTCCTAAATGGCTGCTGGGATAGCCACTTGAAACTTGAAATTGGCACCAAAGAAATAATAAGGGAAAAAAGAATCGGGAATACTTCCATCACTGAAATGTCACTCATATTTCTTTCTGCATGTTGATACGGATATTGCTGAATATCTTGCCAATAGCCTCAAAGAGTGGATCGCAGAAGGTGTGGATGTAGATGGAATAAACGCGGCTGATGCACTGAATCTCAATCAGGAAGCTCTTGATGCACGGCACAACTGCCCAGATGTGCAGGAAAGAGAGAATGGCGAAGTAAATGCCCCAGATGAGTGCCATCGGGATGCCGAAGATGGTGGACAACAAGCGGTAAAACCAATATTTTGTCACAGTGAAGGTGGTGAAGCTGGCCTTCCAGATGCCGTCGAAACTGTGCGTCCCTTCTGGCTCTGCAATCACATCTTCGAAGTCGATCTGAAAGAAAGAAATTGCAGACCGTGAGTGTAAACAGACGAAAAGGGAGACGCTGCTTGAGATTTATGCAAATGTCTAAGATTTGTTTGCCAGCTGTGTGCCAGACAATTATCAGCCACCAACAACATCTGTTTCTTTGGAACTCACTGGGAACATGACTATGTGGGTTCTTCTCAGATCTGAATGTTCTGAATGTTCTAGAATGGAACCCAAAGGCGTTTTAGCATATTCCCCAAGTCTTTCTTTACTGTGTCAATGGTTGAGAACCTACTGCTTTTGGAACAAATGAGTACGTTTTAACGTCTTACTTTAAAGTAAAACTCCGAAACATGGTTAAAGACACACAAAACACAGTAAAATGTAAGGAATGTGACATCATTTTATTGCATTTAAAACAATCATACAGCATTGAGGACTAGCTATCTTAAAATCCATTCATGACTTTCCAAACAGGGTTAGCAGAATCATGTCAGGAAATTCGGTCACGGGTGAGCTGAAGCATTGAGATGGGAGGTGAGGCTTTAGCAGAGCTTTGGAAACGAGTGTGATGGGGAAAGGAAATGAAGGACTGGAAATGGAGCGAGTCAAGCCTTAGGAGCAAGGAGGATTGAGGACTGGGCGTGTCACAGGCAGAGGAGACTGGAGTGACAACGTCAGGAAGAGGATGAGGCCGAAACGTTGTTTTCCATACAGTTGACAGTCAATGAAGATGTTAGAGGTGGGAAGTGTGGCCACAACCCATAGAGTTTCTTGAGATGAACTTGACAATGTATGTAAGAATGTATGTGTGTATATGTGTGTGAGTGTGTGCATGAGTGGAGAGAGAGAGAGAGAGAGAGAGAGAGAGAGAGAGAGAGAGAGAGAGAGAGAACACAAATGTGTATTCTGGACAAAAGGGGGAAAGAGACCAGCAGGGAAACTGAGATGGCACAGTCAAGATAGGAGAGGGTCCTAAAAAGAAAATGAAAGGAAAAAAGAAGGAAGGGGGAAAGAAGGAGGAAAATGGTGGACGGGAAAGAAACAAGAGAAAAGAGAAAACAATTTCTGGATATTATGGGAAGACCTTTGAACGCCTGCTCTGACAGTTGGAAAGAACACAGGTGGCATTAGAACAAGGAGCAAATTGTGAAGAAAAACATTTTAAGCTAGCAGGAGAGAAGCTTACTTTAGAATTCGAGAAGATGAGAATATAGTTTTGGTAACAATCAAGATAAATACCCCTGGGCCAGGAATCATGACTACTTCAGAACTGCTCTTGGAAAGCAATCAACCAAGTGTGCAGTCACATAGCACTTCAGTCACCAAATGCTTCTGGAGCTTGGTCATCTGGGGTTTCAAAGCTACCTGGAGCAGTAGGTTCCTGTCACTTTGCAACAGGAGAGACACCTGATGACTTTCTAAAGACAGAGGGGAATGCTGGGACAAATGCATCCCTTTCCAATAGCACCCACTTCCAGGTACCCGCTCACCTACGTAGCTAATTCTTAGACTTTATATAAACTAAATGAAGCACGGGATTAAAACCAAATTGTCATCAGGAAGGCTAGTGAGTTCCAGGACTACGGCTTTCTAGTTGCTGCCATGTGAAGAACTCTGGTGTGGTTTGAAAGTCATGCAAACCAATGACTGTTTCTGCAGCCACCAGAACGTCAAGGCTAGAACTTGGGTTCCTCCTGGCTGCTGCTCAGTGCCAAAGAGCCACCTTTGATTTAGCACACCGAAATGTCTTTGGAAAAAGGACATGACGCTTACCAGTTTTAAAGTTTATTTTCCAGAACATTCTGTCTCTTGCTCTGCTGCCCAGTGTCCTAATAGAATAATATGCAGAAAAATAGTTTGGCTATAATTTTGTAAATAGCCACTGCATTTTTTTTCTCGGCACATTTAGAACTAGACTCGGAGGTAGCGTTCACTTGTGTCTTTTCACAGTTTGTAAGAAGCCAGGAAAATAGCTCAGTTACAAGAAAGAACCAGAACATAAGTTTAGCCCCCAGAACCCTCTTAAAAAACAGCAAACAAAAAGAACAGACAAGGCTTAGTAGGCCAGCCTAGTCTAATTGTGAAGTTCCAGACCAGTGAGAGACTTTGTCTTTTATAGAAAATGATGGGGGGCTTTGGAGAGGAAACACCTGATATGTCCTCTACACACACGCACACGCACACACACACACACACACACACGCACATGCACATACACACACCCCCCACATGGGAAATATTAGGAAAATTAGATTAAGACTTCAATGATGATATATACTTATTCATAATTATAATATAATGCTTATTTATAATTGGCTATTTTCCAGGTTATGATAATAAATTCTGTCAAAGCAATAGAAACAGGAAATGATGATTTTCCTTTGATTCAGCTAAAATATATTCCTTTTTCTGTTCTTTTTAAAGATGCCATTATTTTGTAAGTGAAACTGAAGGTGTCAAAATTGCAACATTTTCAGGAACATTTAAGTCTGGGATGAAAGTCCAAGCAATGGCGGTTTACAAATCCCCTGGGCGTGCACACAGGGAAGAGACCTATTGCTTTTACTACAGGGAATGTCTGTTACCCTGTTCCCCCAGAAATACAAATGAATCATCGGGTGAATCGGAGGTTGGTTTGGGGCTCACATACATTCTGAAAGAAACTGAGGTTTTGGTAAAAATACTGAGCAACTTTACAAAAAAATATACTTTTTGAAAATGAAGAGTATTTCACCGTAATGAAAAGGAACGTTGATAGCTTGAGAGGCTTGCCGTACTGAATCTTTCCCTAGCATGACCTCAGGACCAGTGGGACATGTGCGCATGTCTGGGTGTATACATATATGTGAATATATGTATTTGGCCTATATTAGCAAAGTATATTCTGTTAGGGAACATGTCTAGAAATGTATGTTTATATGTAAAACTTCCTGATAACAGCTTCCTTAACTGCACATCTAAGTACTTTCTCAGCAAGCATATTGGAAACTCTTTTTCTCATGTTAGCTACTTTTGAAACTTTTTCAGTGCCTTCTGAAAACAGGAAGTGATCACAATATTTAAATACCTCAGAGAATTTCGTGCAGGTTTTCTGGACAAATCACATGAATATAGTAACGCTGCTAATTTGTCTTAAGAATTTATGGTGACTTAAAAGGATGAAACAGTGTAGCCAAATTCAGTGTAGCTGGGGGCAGAAGCGAGACAGGCTGATGAAGCCAAAAGCCGGAGGGATGCTTCCTCCTCTCTGCCCCCAATCTACAGCAACAGCCAGCTGCTCTGACAAGTGTATCCTGTCAGTACAAAGCCCTGTGATGTGGTGAGTACTCCCTAAGCTACAGCACTGGCAAGCTCCTCTACCTGCTGATTAGGGTTTTACGAGAAGCAAGTAGGATTGCCACAGCCCCTGAAAGATGTGAATTCAGCGCCTACCCCTGGCTCAACAGGACTAAACCGTGTTTGTGATCACCTTCCTGCAAACCTCTGAGATGCCTGTTCTTACTTCTTTTTGGAGATGAGGTCACTGAAGGGAGTTAATAAATTGCTCCAGGTCACCCAGATGCTAGCGAGCACAGCCGGAATGTGTCGCATTTCAGGTCTACACTCCTTCTGCACTGCTGGGAATCAAACTCTTACACCAGTCTTGGTGCTTGGTTTTTTATGAGGGTAGACGGGCACCCAGAAAGCGCTCACATTGTGCTTGCTGAAGGAAAAATTCTTGTTAACACTACCGCTTTAAAGTCGGGACATCTGCTAACAGGGATATTTTGAGTCATGTGAACTGATCATATTTATATTGCTCTGACCAGTATGCTCTTGCAATCCTGGGAACTCAGCCAGGGACTGTCAAGTTAATTGGTAGAAATGGAAACTGAGGCACAGAGTGATTAAAACGAGGCAGACAGTACCCTGGTTTCAAGTGAGTCTGTAGAAAAGCTGACATTAGAATGGGAATTTTACCATTCCTAGGTGTACAAACAGCCAGAGGCCTCCCACACCTCCTCCTTTTCACATACCTGTTTCATGTCTAGTCACCCACACATCTCCCCCTGCCATCTAAGACTCTGGCTTGGCAGTATCTCTGTATAGGTTTTAGAGAGATGTTCTTTTAGTACTGTGCTCAGGAAATCTCATACTTCAGCCAGAATGAAGAAAACTGGAAATGGACACTTTCACGTTTTTAGAAAGTGTGTGTGTGTGTGTGTGTGTGTGTGTGTGTGTGTGTGTGTGTGTGTGCACGACTGCTCAGCTTGGTGTACATGTCTGCATCGGGGGGGGGGGTGTTGGAGTCTAAATTCTGATGCCCCTGATTGCACAGCCAGCACTTTTAACTGCTAAGCCGTGAGGAATGGACAACTATCTTTAGTGTATGTTCCGACTTGCATTCAAAGTGCACGGAGGTGAACATAGTTCTGCTAAGTGAACGGCCATCTAGTCAGCAGCAGGGCAAACTTTCCCACCAACTAAGGCAGAGTTATTGAGTGGATTCATAGAAACTAAAAGAATTCCATAGGAATTTAAATTTTAAAATTCATAGATGTTTAAAGCAAAGGATCCTTGGAGAACTGGAGTCCCATTTAAAACACAAAAATCAATGGCCACCACTGTCTTGGCTTGAGCAAGGCTATCTACTCATCAAAAGATAGACACAGGATTGGAACTCAGTCTCAGGATCACGCCTGGCTTCTGCCTGACATCACCACTTGTTCCCAGTCAGTCTGGTGGTTGTGCTCTGTGACCAACAAGAACGACTTCTGGCCTTGTACTTGCATTTAAACATGGTCTTGATCTGCAGAGGCCCCACGGGTCCGTTTGTTAGACAAGTGATGGCACCTTTTTCTGCCAGTCCCCTGGGCACTCACCATTTGCATAAAGCATCAGACTGAGTAACCGTCCATCAAAATGGCCACTCTTGAGTCCTGTTTCCAAAGGGGCTTATCCTACTTGTCCCTGTCCATGGTTGGTTTGGAGTTGTGCCCTGCCATTGACTTGATGACTGTTAGTGAACCATGCTCTGTTCATTGCTGCTGGCCTCACCTAGAGCAATACTTCATCTGTTCACTCTGATTTGGAATGGCGTAGATGCCTCAAGTGAAGCTCAATTGTGCCACCAAGGAATTGGTTTTCTGTTTTGTAACCTAAGGAACACATTGCCATTTTGGTAAAAGTTGTTATGCAGACCTACACATCAAAGATTGGGATGTGCTTCAGCAAGATTTCTGTGTCTCAATGGATGCTTTCCCGGGAGTCAACAGTTTATATTACTAGATTTTTATAAATGATGCTAGAATACCTTTGCACAGCTTTGGCTGTTTCTGAAACATAACAAAATCTAGCAACAGATGTCAGGAAAAGCAATCTGTCTTGTTATGTTTTGATAATGTTTGACTAATGCAATAAATCTCAGCAGATCCCATCCTGTTAGATGTGTCTTAAGGTAATATTTTAAAGGCAGTTTACATGTACACACAGCATTAAAGAAACAGGGTCAAGTTTTTTTTTCTGTCTCAAAATATGGATCATTTTTTTTTCTGAAAAAAGTAGTCAAGGAAAATTGAAGTACCTTTGTGAGTTCATGCACAACAATGTTTTCACATTTGGTAGTGGGAAATATATGTTTTAGTACTGATAGTGGAAACTCTGATTTTGTTAGAATATAAAAAATATCTATTAGAACATTATTAACATGATTAAATATATTTGTAGGACATATTACAAAGCAGCTACCAAGATGTTTGCTGAAGACCCATCTGTTGTCTGTCCAACACAGTCACACTGCTGCCCCAATGGAGTCCCAACCACTTATGTAACTGGAAGGGTCTCCTGGTCTCAGAGTTATGTCATAATTAGTTTATATCTGGGATGATCAGCTAGTCTTCTTAGTGAGTGGTTTGTGGCTTATTGAGAATATACACGTGACTCGATTCTGACCAATAAGATGTAAGTTAGTCGGCTGGGTGGAAATTTCAAGACAGCTTTTATTTACTTTTTATTCATTTGTGTGTGTGTGTGTGTGTGTGTGTGTGTTAGTATGAGCACATGTACACAGATGCAGGACAGGACATCAGATTCCTTGAACCTGACATTGCAGGCAGTTTTGAGCTACCCAACGTGGGTGTCAGGAATCTAACTCTGGTCCTTTGTGAGAGCAGTGAGCACTCTCAACTGCTGAGCCATATTTCCAGCCCCCAGAAAAAACTTTATATTTTTTAATAAAAAAAAGACAGGACCTCATAGGGAGATCCTTTTCATCCTGCATAGATAGTATGTGCTGCTTACATAAGTTGATGCCATCATATGACCATGAAGTGACAGGAATGAATAAAGGAGAAAAGGATGGAAACAATGCTCTTTTAGCCATTGATCAGCTGTGGAATCAACGCCAGCAGTGCTGACCTCATGACTGTTTCTATGCTCTGTGTACATACCATTATTTTAAGCCATAGACCTAGGTTTCATTCCTATAACGCATATCTCTGTTGGTAGGCATACTGCATACACTTTTAGAAACATGTTCCGTGTCTGGCTTCAACCTTCCCACATTGCTAGACATTCCCACCAAATGCAGCCAAAACTAATTCAGGAAGTGTTTACTTTACATTAATATCAGAATGACAAATTAACTAGGAACGGAGCAGTGCAATGTGTTTTCCATTTATAAAAATGAAATTTAAATATAATAGTATTGAAAATGGCTCTCAAGGATCCCTTCCCAGCTAGTCATGTTCTTTCAATGCCCTCTGCTTGAGTTGGTGGCCAGAAGTCATGATTGTCCTTCAAAAGGGAAGGGTGTCATTTTGAAGATGAATTTACAAAACCCCGTAACATCTGGCTGTGTGCCTTTTTTGCTCTCTGGTTTGCTTTGCTGGAAGCTAGCCACCAAGATTGGATTCTCTTAGAAGAGGAAGGCATGGGCAAGAAGTAAAGGCAGCCCTTGGCTACCAACTATTGAGACATTGAAGTCCTCAGTCCAATAGCTTGGAAGGAACAGATTAGCCATCAGTCGTGTGGAGAAGTCTGGATATGATACCTCTACCATCTTGTCTGTGGGAGGATCTGATACTGACCTTGCATTGCACCTTGCGAGAGACCCTGTGCCACCATTTAGATAAGGCTCACTTTCATTCCCACTGCACAGAAAGGGTAAAGTGATGGTGTCTTTTGCTCTACATTACTAAATTGAGGATAACTGGCTATGAACATGTAGACAATGAATCCAATTTGCTAACAAGTCACTCTTACATTATCATTTCATGTCTTTTGCATTAGACAATTTAACTTCCATATCTACATAAAAACATGTACAGTGGATATATGCCTAATTTCTTAGAATTTGGTCCTGAGATAAAAATCCATAAGTATGTGATAACGAAATCCAACATCTTAAACTTTCTATAATCCACATTATCTTAGAAAAATAATTAGACCATTTACAGTGTTTGTATAAGACTGTCCACCATATGTCTCAAATGGCTTGAGCTTATAACCAAATGTTATTGTTGGTCTTAATTTTTACCTTAACAGGACTTAATATCAACCCAGCATTTACAATCCAACCCACATCAGGGCATGTCTGTGAGGACATATCCAGAGAGGATCAACTGCCTCAATTTGGGTGGTACCTTCCAAAGGTGATTGATACCTGAAGAGGTCTGAAGGAAAAAGCAATATTGTCAGCTTGCATTTGCTCCTTCCTGAGTGCATCCAGTTCTAATTTCTTTGGCCTTTCACTATGAACTGGACACAAACAGCTCTCCAGGAATCTTTCTGGCTGTTAGCACCTGTTTGGGTCTACTGAGACACCCAGTTTTCTGCAGTAAGAAGCTACTGGAATCTCAACTTGTCCGGTATCGGATGGTTGTTGTCTGACTACCCAACCACTACAGTATAAGCTGGTCTAATAAATCCTTTTATATGACACATGCTTTCCATTGGTTCTATTCTTCAAGAGAACCCTGCCAGAACACCAGATGTGCTCCACAGACTAAGAGCCATTTTGATGTAGAAGACACACGCAGACAACCAAATCTAGACTTCTAAATCGAGTACTCCACAAAGTAATAATCATTGTTCTTGGTTTTCAGAAGTTCTAAGTGTGAGAAACATGACAAGAGGGTCTTTCTAGGAAAAAAAAAAGTGTTAAAATTCTAACACTCTCATCAGACTCTCTGGGGTGGGATCTGGGCTTGGCACTTTTCTGGTTTCAGACAGGATCTCCTTATATAGCTCAGGCTGGTCTTGAACTGAAGATCCATGCCTCAGCCTTCTCAGTGCTAAGACAACAATCCTGTCTCTGGGCCTCCATTTTATTTTTAATTTTCTTCAAAATCATTTGCGTTTGCATCTGTCTGTTTGTGGGTCATGGGTGTAAGCATCTGCAGTCTAGAAAAGGGTGTGGCATGCCCTAGAGTCAAACAAGTGACCTTGAGACATCTGAGAATGATGTTGGGAACTAAACTTGTATCCTCAGAAGAAAACTTTTCCTTCTCCTAACCACTGAACCATTTCTCCTGCCCCCAGGGCTGTCACTTCAAACAAGACTTCTTTTCTATCCTCATTGCTAAACCGTACTAGAGCCTGCCATGGCTCCTTGCAGTTAATGAAAGACCCGATGTGTCGGTACTGTATTTTCTGGGCCTTGCAGCCCTGGCTTGCTTCCTTCTCCGGGGTCCTTATATGCTGAATAACATCAGGATGCTAGTGGGTAAATGGATGGAAACACCCTAAGAAAACTTTTTTTCTAATTTCAATCTACAAATATTGGTTATTGGTTAAAAGAAATTACCATGATTATTATAAAAAACCATTTAGTAGAAATCCTGATGTATTTCCATCACTCTACTTCCAATAAAAACAAATCCTATGCTTTTTTTCAAAATTAGATACATATTTCTAAAAAATTCTAATGTGCACACCAAATCTAGTCACACACAGAGAGGGTGTGTTCCAACTCCCTTCTCTGTTCCCACACAAATTTCCAACATGTTGCGAGGCCTTTGAAGCTGACGGAATAATATTGTGTGAGCATGTGGGTATGGACGAGGATGAGAAAGAACACAATTAAATGTTACCAGAGCACAGCGACTTTGCCCTGATTCCCATGTGTTTTCTCAAAGGCAGACTTTGCTGGGCAAAGCTGACACCACTGGGCAAGAGGCTGCGGCGTTCTTGCAGTTGGTACTGAAGGCGGAGGGTCTGGATTATGTTATAAACACCTAAGATCACATGAACCCCATGGTGACCCACCCATAACTCCAGAGGAATGTAAATCTGGGGTAGGAACACTGTTGCCTGTTCTTGGTTTGAAGGCCTGCTGCTTTCAGTAGAAGATGTGAAGTAACGTTGTCTTTCATTAGTTCCAGGACTGTCTGCTGGGGAGCAAGGGAGAAGGACCCGCCCATAACCAGAGTGTCAGTGCAAATTGACAACCATGAGCAATGGAAGGGTTTGGAATGTGGATTACAGGGCAGGAAAAGGTCTGCAGTGAGAAGCCTGACTAGCTTGGCCTTGAACTCTCACCCTCACGTCCAGTCCTCAGCAATCTTGCTCTTCCCAGGCTAGAACCTCTGGGTCCCTTGTCCTATCTCCTGTCATTTCGTTCTGTTGTCTCCTTGCTTTACCTTAGCATTTTATTTCTCCCTTATTCTCTATGACAGTTTCTCAAACATTAAAAGACTTCAGAATTTGCAGTAGATACTGTAAAATCACAAGTTTCTGGGTCTTGAGTCAGAATCAGTAGTCTGTCTGTAGTACCTGGGCATCTTTCCCTTCTACCCTGACTTTAATGCAGGATGTCTGGGGAAAACAAAGCTGCCAGTAAAGAGGCTCTCAAAGCCTCATTATGGAGACCTGAATCAATGCAATCATATGTGAGTGTATTGTTTTTGGAATGGAATAGATGGTCCAGGCCAACAGCATAGAGGCTGGATTCGCCTCCTTCAGGGCAGCATCATATGACAGAAATGGCTCATCCGCTCCTTGCCTTGGTTTTTTTTTTACTTAGATCATGCAAATGTGGTAGTGTTAGCTCCACAGGGATGTTTTAAGGGTTAACATTGAAAATGTCCAGGTTATAGCCAGGTATAACAGGAGCACTGGTCCAGTTGTCTTGGCCAGGAGGGTATGATGTTCTCTGGGATCCACAATAGATTTCTACACTGTAGACTGACTATCCGTGGCCTGATAGCACAGGCGAACACTCCTAGATTATACTTTGCCATGCTTACATCTTGCCATGCATTGAATTACGTCCCCATTCCAAGCTCAATCAAAACCCCGGTTTCCAGTAAACATGGGGAGATGGCAAGTGTTGATGGAGGCCGGAAATTGTGCTGAGCAGCTGCCGTCTGACATCTGCTGAGAATGCTGAACAAACCCCCAGAAACAAGGAAAAGACATAGATCTAGCAGGAGTTTCACAGGCAGCATGGCCTTCCTGATGCCTTGGCTTCGGACCCCTTGCCTTCAGTCCAGGACACAATGGGTGTCTGTTGCTTTAAGTCAACCATCTTGTAACTGTTTGGTGGTGGGAACGCCTAGGAAATGCATGGAAGTCTTCATTTTCAATGTCAGGGTTTGGGGATTCCTGAGTGTCTCCATGCCTCTTCATTTAGGGCGTGCACCCTTGTTTAGGGTGATCCCAGGTGGGAACCAAAAGCTGCATGTAATTGAGGCCAGTTGGCCAGGAGTCTTCCTAGGGAGTCCAGGATGCTTTGTTGATACAGCTTCACACTTTCCTATCACGAAGTTTCTAGCTGCAGATGTCTCTCTACACAGCAGGCTGAGCACCTCCTGGTTCATTTTATTCTCCACAGACTTCTGGGGTCTGTTTGGTGCCACTTGTTGACGCTGAGTGTCACCAAACAGGTGACAGAGAACAGACAACCGTGTAAAAATAGACCAGGAAAGGGCCAGAGATAGGAAGCTGGCGACTGCGTGTTAGTGGCCAGAGCGGGACAACTATTCAGGCGCACGTCTATTCGCCACACCAGAGAAGGATGAATCAGTGTAGCCGTCCAGAGTGTCTCCAGTGGAAGAGGCCTGCGTCACTAAATGTATGGAAACCTCATTTTGTGCAAACACACAATTAGAGGCCTTACCCGGAGGTCTGGCTTGCTCACCGAATTCTGTGTTTATGGTTTGGTGTTTGTTATTCTTTAGGCTTCTGGGTACGCCATGGGGAAGATGTGAATGATGTCCAACGTATATATATAAAAAAAAAAAAAACTCTTTGTATTTCGTTCAAGATAGAACAAGCAGAAATGCCTTTACCATTTGCAGGCTCGTCTGTAGTCTCTAAATGTGTTTGTTTGAGTCACAGCTTTTGAAACAGTAACGAGCTCCTTTTGCAGTTGTCACAGTGCCCTTCCTGGTGGCAGTCGCTGCCGCCTACCGTCCAGCTCAGTCGAAGGAGCACTGCAAACAGCGTCCATTTCATCTCATAGCTGGAGTCTTTTCCCCTCCAGTGCCTTTAGTCTGTTTATTAAACAAATAGAAAACGAATCAAATAGATCCCTGCAAGCCTGGACGCTACTTCACAAAACGGGGAAAGGATTCACACGCGCGTCCTTGCCAGGAGAATCACAGCCCATTATACTCAACTGACGCTTGCAGTGACTACCAGACACAGCCCCTGACCTTCACAGTGGGATTTTCCACGTGCACATGATTGACAGGTTGATATTTAGGTTTATATAAACCCTCATTGTGGGGGTGCACTGCAGAATGATTATCTGTGTCTCGGAAGTCTACTCACTAGATGCCAGTGACATCCTCCAAACTGTGACAAGTAACGCTGTCTTCAGACGTGTCCCCTTGGATGGGAGAAAAGATTGCCCCCGGTTGAGAATCCTGCCCTAGGAAAGGATGGTATGCTGCAATAAAGCGCTACCTTAAGTTTAGGAGGATCTGTAGCCTGGAATCCCTCTGTTTATTGCAGGGATGTTTGCTTTGCACGGCCATGACCTGGTGGGGCCATTTATTTATCCAGCTAACGTTTGGGAAGCATTTGTTTTCTGAGGATAGAATAAATGAAATGAGGGAACAGGGCCAGGTCAAGGTCCCAAGGCTGGCTATAGGTCATCGAAAAGGGACAGTATAATTAAACATGAACCTTGACTTTGCATGCTCACTTAGGACCCATTGCCTGGGAGGGGTGACGTCCTTCAGGGTGTACACATTTGCTTTTAGGTAAGAGAGGGGGTCGTTATCCCTTCTGATTCCAGATCACTAGCTTCTAGAATTTCCAGGAATCAAGGAAGCTATCTCCTGTGCCCAGGCCCAGACCTAGGGACACGCCCAAGTCCATTCCTGCTGCGGAGCCTCTCACTGGCTGTGGGAAGTGGGATGTGCTTGGCTTGCTTCTCCCACCACTCTCCACCTGGTTGCTTCTCTATGTCTCATCCTGTATTAAAGATTTCCTTTCCTTCTAGCCATACACTGGTTTCTCACTTGAACCTTTTTTTTTCTACCCAGGCTATTACTTCATCACTCCTATTTAGTGGTATGCTTCTTTCTTTCTTTCTTTCTCTCTCCCTATCTCTGTCTCTGTCTCTCTCTCTTGTGTTATGTTTGGTTTCTGCTAGCAGACTCAAAGTTTCTGAAGTAAGTGGTTCATAAATCAATATTTGTTAAATATATGAAAGAATTAGTGAAAGTTGCTGTATTGGTTCCTCTTCCATTGCGGCGAAAAGACACCGCAACCAAGGCAGCTTATGAGAGAAAGCATTTAACTGGGGACTTGCTTATGGCTTCAAGGGTTACTCCATGACCATCACGGGTGTGGGAAGAGCACAGGGGCAGGCAGGTAGGCATGGAGATAGAGCATCAGCTGAGCTCACATCCTGGTCCAGAGGTAGAAGACTGGGAGAGATGGTGAGACTGAGTCTGAAACAGGCTTTTGAGAGCTTGAAGCCCACTCCCAGTGACTTGTCCACTAACAAGGACACACTACTTAATTTCTTCACCATTGGAAGCAAATATTTGAATATATGAGCCCATGGGACATTTCTCATCCAAAACACTACCCTGGGCATTTGAAAGTTGTAGCTCCTCCTCCTTCCAAGAGAAATCACTGTCTTGATTACATCCCCTTGACAAAACAGAGTTCTGAATATGTTATTATCTGGCTCATGGATTAGAAATTGAATTCACCGATATAGTTATTTCTTTTTCAACCCAGGTATAATTTTGGTGAAAGCATGCACAGGAGCTGACTAATGGCAAAGTAGATGGCTTAATTTAGTGTTGTGGATTATGCAAATTCGGGTTCCACCATACGGGTTGTGATGTAGCTTTGCTTGTCAGAGCCAGTGGGTCCCCTAGGAGTACTCAGGTGGCTGAGAACTCAAGTGACTTCATGTTTATCTTCAGAGCCACACAGCTGGGGTGCTAAGTGATGGAGGTTAAAATCACGTGGGCCCTTAAATGCTAAACTTTATGCCAGTTGGAGAGAAACAGACTTTATAGCTCCCCTACAGGAAAATATGACTCAAAGGAACTCTGCCTTTTTGCCTGCTAGTCATCGGATCCATTGCTCACAGATAGGCCTTAAAGGAACTCCAGAAACAGTGCCACACTAACTAGGTGAGTCTGACAACTGCTGGCTTCATAGGAATTTGCTATTTAGCGAGGTCTTTATTAGACCATAGCTCTAACCAAGGCTTCAATTATGGCCTTTCTGCAAAAAGGAAAAAAGAAATCTTGAAGGTTTGTAGCCAACTTTGGAACTGACTTCTGGTTCATCTTGGAAAAGCGACCAGTTTGGAGACAATAAAAGAGAAGACCGCAAAGTACGGAGTCCAGATCTGTGAAGTGAACGCCAGCTCCAGATCATCTCCAGAATGCACTAAGTGTGCATTGTGGAACATGTGGTTTCAGCAGGCTGCCAGCGACTTCAATCTTTCCAAGATGATTTAATTAATTGCCGTAGCTGCAGTATTAAGAGCAAAAAAGCCATTTGAAAAAATTTAGGAAATTCATAATAAAAATACTGTTGACGATTAGCTGGGCATGGTGGCACAAGCTTTTAAACCTAGTACTTTGGAGGTAGAGGCAGGTGGATAACTGTGTACTCAAGGCTGACCTTGTCTACAAAGATGGTCCCAGGACAGTCATAGTTACTTACATACTCTGTCTCAAGAACCAACCATCACACAAACTCCTACACATACACTTTGTTGATGAGAAGTCGTCCACCATTCTCTTTGTCAGTATATTTCTGGGTTTCTATTGTTGCACGAACGTTAGCCTACTTGAAGGATAAGTCCTTAGAAATGAAAGTGACTTAGGGGTTGTCTTGCTCTCCATTGTTATAGACACAGAAAATAGATAGGACTTTTCCAAGGCCCAAAGGAACATTGGAGATACGTGTCCAAGAGAGAACCAGAATTAAAATTTACTTTCAGACTCAGTTTTCCCTTCTTCTCCGAGGGGTGACTGGCATCAGTAAATGTCAGTCAGTGACTTGGGTTCTCTTCTCTGTGAGGCACTAGAGAACTTAGTGACATCTGCCTGGTGTAGATTCTCTGAAGTTGCCGATAACTATGGGCACTACAGGAATTTTACAGCATTTTTAGGAGAAAAAGCAACGTGAGTTGTTTGCTCCAGTGCAGGTAAGAAGAAGGACTGGAGGTGACATTTTGGTGCTCCAAACAATAGGCTGTCCTCTTGGGGAAAAATAGACAAAGATAATCAAGTAGACAGGAGGCAGCTGGATTTTGCAAGTACCCTGAGCTTCACTCTGCATGGAAAGTTATCTCATGTAGTTGCTACAGCAGAAAACACTATATTCTGGTAAACTGCTAAGACACCCCTGTTCACTATTAATAAGCAGCGAGCGAAGTAACACCTTACTGCCTTGATGGTTGTGAAAAATCTTACTGTGACATGTGTTTTTTATTGATAAATTCCAATAGTTTAAATCAAAATCAATTTTATTCTGATTATATATCAGCTGCATCTAGGAGCTACAAAGAAGGACTCCATGGAGCTTGGGCCCTGCCATAGACCAATTACATCATATTTTCTACATCTCAGTGTGCAGGGCTTTAAAACGCTCTGCAGATGGCTTGAGGCCGGATGAAGAGCCTCTCTGTGGAAGTCACACCCTCTCGTGGGGCTGTATCTCAAGGTTCTACCACAATGGGGTTTATACACGCAGCCAGCGCTGTGAGTATGTGCTGTGTAGGAGGGCGTGGAGGGCAGGCTCGCCGCACAGATAATGCTTCGTGCTGACCTTTTGGTCCCTACAATGCATGCATTTTCCAGTGTGCTGCCTCTGGATGTTTACCACTTGCATTCTCCATTGCTGATTAAAGTGAAGCCACATCCAATCTTTACCCAAGCAAACCAGGTCCGCGGCTGAAATAGAGGAAGGTGTTCATATACGTCTATGCTTGGCTGTGTGTAGGGGTTGTCACACACACAAAACTAACTGTAGAGTATCTGAAAAGTTGTAGAGACAAAGAAATAAACAGGCAGACATCAGGAAGCTGCTTCTTGCGACACATTGCTGGGATTATTCCTGGGATTAACCCCCGTTATGACTTGAAAATATTTTCTGCTTTCTTTTGAAGTGAATCATGGTAGCCTTCTCTTTCCTTCAATGAAGACTCTGTCTGAATAATATGTGTCCTGTAAATCTCCCAGGAGCCTGACAATAAGCAAAGAGCTCTTTCCAAATTATTACGTAAGCCAAAACGGTCCATCCCCTGGGGATTTCTCTTCAGTCCGGATCACCAGCATCTTGCTCTTCTCAAGGGTCTCTCCAGCCCCCACCCCCTTTCAAGACCAAGCAGTCTGTAGGAGGGCAAGGTAAAGAATCTTGAAGGTGACGTTCCCTCTCCACTTGTCGACTCCAGGCGCTGACAAAACATGTGTGCTAAGATTGTGCTTCTGGCCTGTATGTTTGAAACCTGGTTACACACCTAACATTCTCATTACACCCCAACGCTCTTTCTTGATGCCACTTCCTCTTCCTACATATTTTTAACTGAGTGATATTGCAGATATATAACACTCATTCTGTTGCTGAGCCTCCTATTGGAAGTCAAATTGGTGACTCTTAGACATATTCTAGTAAATCTATCTGCCATTACAGGAGACAAGAACAGGTCGCATGTCTGAGCTAAAAGCCGGCCCTTCATCTCACATGGCACAGACCCCAGAAAAGAAGTCGTGATATCTGACCCCCAGAATTCTACATTGTCTCTGCTCTGGTTTCGTTTTTTACCTTTTTCTTGAAGAAGAGATCTATGATCTATAAGAGACCTGGGGTGAAAGAAACCATCCCTGCTATTGGAATAGTGAATGACAATTTGGATCCTCTCAGCAAGAAAAGCCTCCAGCTCTGCATGCTCATCATCAGAGAGATCAAACAAAAGAGGAAGAAGTGAGGAAGCCAAGCAGCAGCCAGTGGCATCCTGAGAATGTGCTTGGGACACCCTGGAGCTTAGAGCTGATCTGTGGCAGCCCAGGAGGCCAACACTAGAAGGCCCAAGTAGGACGTATTATATTGTGTTCCTCTAATACCCGAATGTAAAAAAAAATCAAATTAACATTGAAAAAATACGTATTTTAATACACATACAAGTATTTCAAAAACAGACAAACTGTGTGTATATGTACATATAGAACATGTTTTCCTTCTCTTAGTACACTGATAGCTTGGCTATTTTATTTATTTATTTATTTATTTATTTATTTATTTATTTATTTATTTATTTATTTTTTGGTTTTTCGAGACAGGGTTTCTCTGTGGTTTTGGAGCCTGTCCTGGAACTAGCTCTTGTAGACCAGGCTGGTCTCGAACTCACAGAGATCCACTTGCCTCTGCCTCCCGAGTGCTGGGATTAAAGGGGTGCGCCACCACCGCCCGGCTAGCTTGGCTATTTCTATCACTCTTTCAGATTGTTGTTTTCGTACAAGGTTTTGAACTGTAATCAATAAAAGGCACGAAGGAAGCTAGGTGATAATGTGATCCAACTGTGTTTTCATTCAGACATGACTGAATCAGTCCAGGAAGTTCAGAGTGTCTATTCGATTCAGCGTCTATTTTCTGGTGACTGACTCAGTCGGTGCTTGATCCTGGGGTCCACCTGCAGGTTTAGGGCTGTGATAGAAGGGAGGGCCATTGCCTTGCCCTGCTGGACTCAGACATGAATTGAGGCACGAAAGGGAGAGAGATAGCTCACTCTCCTCCAAAGGAAAGAGAGGAGAGCACTGTCCTCTTAGCGAACAGTGAAACCGTGCCCGGAAAGCTTTCCAGCGCCACAACGGTGAGAACGGAACAACTAGAGAAGACCTTGCAGACTCTCACGAAGCACGGGCAGCTGAAGCTGCTGCTGCGGGGTGCCGGAGCTCTGCGTGTGGCCATGGGGTACTATTCTGGGACTCCACGGACTCTGGGTCTGCTGGGGAGCTGGTCTTTCTAAGTATTTCTTGAGCATGTTGTATGGGAACAACTTATTCTCAGATCTATTTAACTACAGAAATAGAAGGGGTTTATCAAAAAATAATTTGGGGGATTGGTCGTAACTGTTTTTTTGTTTGTTTGTTTTAATGAAACCCTTTCCAAAAAAGCAAAACAACAAATTAAACAGACAAAAAGCCTGGCTTTTCGAGGAACAAACTAGAAAGGAGGTTGTTGAATTAATAAAAACAATCAGCGGTGATTCTAACAAATCCAATGCCCTTTCCTTGATTCGTCCCGATATGCCTACCTCAGCCACGTTCTACTGCTCGCAACCTAGGGAAGGGACGGTAAGCTGCACGCATAGCGAGGCACAACTAACGGACACTTCAGTTATTCTCAGAGATTAATGCAGCTCGTAAAATGCGCTAGTTACGTCTGTTTTTTGTTTCTGGCATTTGTTTTTGAGAACAACTACGTAATGCGTAGAGAGGAAGTCTCAGAGAAACTCCCTGCAGAACTCAATAGACCTTTCTCCCACCAGCATC
Source organism: Alexandromys fortis (assembly GCF_014885135.2). Lineage (NCBI taxonomy): Eukaryota > Metazoa > Chordata > Mammalia > Rodentia > Cricetidae > Alexandromys > Alexandromys fortis. The sequence goes on from NW_026067933.1 coordinate 8,595,032, forward strand.
TAACTAAGGTTATTCTCAATAGCTTCCTGTTTCCACAATGTATGGCTCCGTGGCACGTATGTGTATACAGACCAAAGAGGCAAACGGAGAACCTTTAGAATAGTTGTTTTGTACTTGTTGGGACCTGCTTCCTTGTTCTCTCTGATTTACCCCGCCCTTCACATCCAGCGGGAGGAGCCCCACCCGAGGTGCTTTCACGAACCTGGGTGATCCACTCGCTCTAAAAGCTTTCCAGTCAACGCCTTTGGTTCTATGCCCATGCAATGAGATGCCCCAGGAGTTTGTGCTTCTCTCTGGTCTTTGCAACGTAGCGTCCTGTGCCTCCCTGGGAATGTGTGTGTCTGGGAAGGTGCATATGTTTCTACATCAGTTTTTCTTCTTTCCTACCAACCTACCAGGATGTGGAGTCAGGTCCTACAGTGAAGCTATTCCTGTTACTCCTAACATAGGCCACATCAAAAACATAAGTTTGTTCATCCTGAGGCTGCCATCTCCTTTTCAGCTGTTTCTTAACATCCGTGTTTCCCTGGAGTATGGCCTGTTACAGAGGGGTGTGGGATAACAGTGGTTAAGAGCCCAGGCTTTGGCATTCTCTGTTTGGGTTCTAATCCTGACTCTTCTACTTTTCTGTTTGTGCGGTTCTGAGCAATCCGTGTTTTCTTTTTCCAAAAATGAGCGTGCTGTTGATAGTAACAACAGTATGTAGTTCACAGGACCGCTGGAGGAATAAGTGCCATTGAGTCATGCTGTAGAAAGTGCTGGAGGGTGCCTCCTATTCTTCTCTCCCTCATATCCACACAGTTAACACCAGGAGGCTGTAGCCAGCCCTTGAAAGGGCATATGCCCCCAGCTGACTCTGTGGCCCCGAAGCCCCTTTGTGCCTATAAAGATACCAATACTCTGATTGGGTGAAGAAGGCCATGCTGAACTGGCTTGTGGTTTTTCACGTGGTTCTGGCTACTCTAAGCTGCTGCTGGCAACGGGCACCTTCACCTCCCTGGATGCTGTTGGTGGGAACCCTTTCTGTGCAAACATATACTTGACTTTGGAGACTGCCAAGAACTCTGTGCTCTGGGCTTGACTGTTGTCTGTCCTTTAGTTACACGATCTTACAATGGCCTGTGTGCATATCTTCCCCTAAATCCCATACCCTTGGAGATGGGGCTATGGTTCAGCTACTCAAGAGAATGCCTGACCCTTGATGAATGCATGAATGTATAAATCCATACGTGAGTGTGCCAGGTATGAAGACTTGGGAGCACATTGTACAAAGAAGTGAATGTGGGGGGAGCTGGAGCAGGGCTGTGCAGCATAGCCTAGTCAGGCACAAAGATTTTTATTAGACTTTTTAAATTTGTATTTGTTTGCATCCCATCACCCTGCTTTTTCACCATTCGGGCTCAGCATCTTTCAGTGTTCACAGCAAATGAGAAAGGCAATTGTGTTTGACATCTGCACCACATATGACTCAGAATCATTTCTAGACACAGATAGCTAGCATTGAGTCTGTCAAGGACTGGCTACAATATAATGCTGCTATTGGGCTCAGTAAAGATTTGCATACTTAACGCAACATCAAGATTTAAACTTTTGAATTACTGTTGAGATGCAGTCAACCAAAATATATTTAGGTGTCGTCAAAATTAAAAATGCCTGGTTTTTAATTACTGAAACAGGTAACAATGGTTAAAGGGAAGCCTGTACTTCCCTTTCTGCGAAGTAATGTCCAACGAGAGACATCTCCTCAAGGTCCAATAGAGAAAGCAAGATGTATTTTATATCTGAACCATCAGCACAGTTTCCGGGAGAAGCAGGAAATATGTGTTCTCTGCAGGTGTAACACTGTTCTACCGACTAAATCCCTTGGTAGTCGCCCAGTCTGTGGAGCATGCAGATTTCCTTTAAGACAAAATTAAAAAACATTTCCCCCTCCCTAAACAATGGTTCATGTGAAAATATGCTGCTTTATGTTTCCTGGACTAACTGAAAAATAGTTAAACATTTCAATCTTTTGATTGACTCACTGATGAACTATGTGATGGGGGGGTGTCAGTTTATTTAACCCTGTGATTCATGGAAAGAACCCAACGGGTTCGTATATGGGAGATGGAGGTTAGAATCAGCTCATCCAGATAGGGCAGCTTGCTGGCTGTGACAAAGGGAAAGAAAAGTGTGACACTGGAGAATGTGGAGGAGGGAGGCAACACACACTCGGACTGTGAAAACTTTGTACCATCTGTTAGAAAAGTGAGCAGAGAGATTTCTAGTGTATTCCAGGCATAGGAATCAGTAACAGGTAATGGCCAATGCATTTTTTATCACTTTCTTTCTTACAAATTGAGGCGCTTCTGAGTATGTCATGGTGGGCACCATCAATAATTGCTCAAGGTTTTTTAAAACCCAGCTTGCCCAACTAAATCAGTGTTGTCTGCCATGGGCAACATGAAACATAGGCTTGCCGCACTCAGGTTACCCCGGGTCTTTGGGAGTCTAGTTGGCTCTCAACTCAAATGGTCTCCAGAGATGGAAAGCCATTGAGCAAGGCTGACTTGGGAGTACTCCATGTTGTTTCCAAATTCTCTGGTGAGGTTTTAAATTCCAGATTCTCAAATAGTATTCTGTCAGAAAATGTTAAAAAAAACTAACCAACCAACAAAACCAAACCAAATAAAAATCAAAAAACAAAACCTCTACGAAGTGACTCATGTGTTTTCTGGGGATAGAAGAAACCAGAGTACATATCCTTAAGCCAACTTGGGCACAACTTCTTCTAAACCTGACTCCACAGTGTAATCATTTGAAGCTCTGAAAATATAGATATTCAGACATGCCTTCTATATGTTCTGGGTATACAGAGCTGGGTAGTCCCAAGGCATCCGAATTTTCAAGAATTCCTCTGTTGACTCTGGTGCCTTAACTAAATCTTAGACATCTTTAAAGTTTGTAAAGAGGCAATGCACTGTTTAAGGCTTCAGAGTTCACATTTTCAACAGGAAAGTATTCAATATTAACTGCAATATTTTATACAATTCAATCACAGTTTACAGAACTCCAGAAGAGAACATTGATTGTAAGTAATCTCACTACACCAGGACATCTCTGAATTCCTCTCTGTTGGGCAGCTTTGTGCAAGAGGAGAGCACCATTATTATGCTCTTTTCAAAGATATATATATATCTTTCACAAACAAAGCATCTTTGCAAAGATACTCCACCAACATCACAGAAGCTTTATCTATACATATATACACACATATAATACGAATAATCTTATGTACAATGAGTATCATATAATAAGCAATTCCATAGAATACACACACACACACACACACACACACACACACACACACACACACAAATTCCCAGAGCAGAATAAAGGGTGAATGCATCCCGGCATAAGCCATCTTCATAGGAATTCATCATCCCTACCACTTCCCCACTGCAAACATCGTGTCATAGAAGGATCCAGAGCCCCACAGTGCAGTGCACAGAGACTCATTTTCTAGCAATCAGCTCTCTCTGGCATTTAGTCATAGAGAACTGCTTTTTCAAAGTAGGGCAGACTAGGAAGAATGAAAATGTGCCCGCCATTGTATACTCTTGAGTGGACAGGATGCATAAGCAGGTGGCGTTTGAAGTTTCTGGACATTTTAGATCCTGTTCCCCACTGCAACTGTTCATAACTCAACCCTCTTCAAATGTAGCCAGCACTGCTTGCTGTTAGTGGAAAAGTATCTCATATCATGAAGCCTTCATAATTCAATGATATGTAGTGTACTTTGTCATAATAACTAATATACAATTTTATTCAGTTAAAGTCAACGTTTAGACAATTTCCCACTTTTTTATTTTAATTAAAGGATGGAGATAAAAATGCAACTTTTAAAAAAGTGTTTTGCATATATAGAGAGATACACATACCCACATCGTTGCTGGCTGAACTTAAAATCATTTCATAAGCTTAGAAATGAATAATATCACTCATCTTAACATCTTTCTTTGCTCAGTAATGTGTAGAAACTTGCAATCAAGGATGACTACAGTGTGGTTTTATAAACTGGACATCCTGAATTCCGTGTATGATTTCAGGTGTGGCAGAACACTAATTACCATTTTATGAAGCATCTTAAACAAACAAGCAAACAAACAAAACAAGTAACACAGCTATCAATTTCAACAGAAAAGAATGCCACCTTGGCCTTGGAAATGTGCGTTGGTTTTAT
>NW_026067933.1:8599293-8606800 GCF_014885135.2 Alexandromys fortis
TAAAGTGGCTTAATTTTATGTGATACTTATCTAAAATTAATCACAATTTTTTTGGAATACTCCACTGACAATGGTCTGTACACCACACACATGCCTTTGCTCCACGATTAAAGAAAACTATGCATGCATTTAAGAATTACATTCTTGTTTTAGGAAAGTTGCAAGCATATATTTCGACTTTTGAAGAACAACCTCTTCCCAGATGTTCTGATTTGTCTCAGTGCTAATCTCAAGATCACTAAACTCGTTTCTTCCCCGTGACAATAATCCATGACGAATCATGTAATTTGTCTATTCTTCCTTAGTCGCACATTTCAAAATATCTGTTCGGAGCACTCCTTGAAACTGTGGAAAACATTTCAAACTTCATTAACTCCTAATTTCTATTAATGTCAAAAGGGGAAACTAGAAGCTAGGCTGGTAGCCATTATGTTCTCATAAATTATGTTGCTTGTTGCTTAGATTCCCTTCCCAGTGTGTGGACCATCCTTTTCACTTCCATGTTTGGACCATGAAGTAAACACAGATACTTCTCAAATTACTATGGGATTACATTTGATTAAGTTCACTGTAAACTGAAAATATTTCAAGTCTAGGATGCCTTTAACAGGCCTAACCTACTGAACACCATAGTTTAGCCACATGGTACGCTGTGGTAGTTATTGGTGGTTGTTTCTCGTGATTGTGTGGCCAACTGGGAGCCATGGCTGGCTGCCACTGCCCATGGTCACAAAAGACCATTGTACCACATAGCGCTGAACTAGGGAAAGGTCAAGAGTCAAATTTTGAATGATTGTTTTTGTAGCTTTTAAAAACTGAATAATCACATTGATCCACCATGAGCCGTGGCGCACCTGTATTTCATCCCTTTCCAGTGTATCCAAGGCTGCGGCGCACCTGCACCTTCCTGAAACTCCAGTTTCTCATCTCACGCCCTGTCTTGGATTCTTGCACAGCTTTCCATGGCTGGCTGAGGAGCCCACCCACACCCTTAAAGTGCGTATGAGATTCAGAGCTCTGCTATCTAATCAGAATCACCCATTTTATTTTTATTGTTTTCCCCTCTGCCATATGAGTCCCTAGAGTCCAGTCAAAGTGAGATGTTAACACTTGTGTGGTACAACTGGACCTAATACTCGGGAGCTGTTGTGGAAGAGAGGACGGGAAGATTCTAAGAGTCAGAAGAACACTGTCTCCTAAAAATGTCAGAGTAGCAACATCCATGAGGCCTCACCGAAAAGGCTTTCTGAACAAGATCTGAGCGAGGACGACATCAACAGATGTGCTAAGGAAGAGGGAAAGATCAGGAGGCCTCAACCCTAGACAAAGAAGGACAGATAGCTAAGGGATGCTGGGAGTGGGAGAAACTGTCTTCCTCAGGGAAGAGCACACAAACTGATTATCCAATGCCAAAAGGTCAGCCCTGAAAGCATACATACAAATAACACTATTCCGACTGAGCGGGTTATATGCATTTATTTAGAAATATGTATACACATATATATGTAACACAAATCAAGGGAAAAGTATCTATGAATCTGAGAAGGAGCCAGGGGTTACAATGGGAGAGGCTGGCAGGAGGAAAGGGAAGGGGGCGGTGAAGCAATTATAACCTCCAAAAACAAAAGGAGTGGAGGTATCTAGAGGAGCAAAGAAGACAATGAGAGGAGTGAAAATGGAAGGGAAATATGGAAGAGAAAATGCTCAAAATACAGTATATATATTATACCTGTATTAAAATATATTTTAAATAGTGTCTGTGTGAGACAGCCCTGTCTGACTTCCTCGCATCCTCCTGCATGTCCTAGGCTGTGGCATGCAAACTGCTCTTCCCCCCAATCAGACTGCACGTCCTTCACGACCGTCTCCATCAAAGTATTTTCAATGAATCCTCTCCACCTGTTGCTCGTTCCATAGCAGCATCTCCCTGACAGTTAATGTTCATGGCAATCACTGTTTTAAGAACATTTTTATTCTGCAATATGTGATTCAACTTACTTTGACTTATTATGGCATATATTTTGTCTATTTATAAAATGACAAGATTTTTCTATGGAGCCTCCTAAAACTTTATGTCAGTAAAAAAAAAAAGGAAGTGAAAACATAAAACCACATGGGATGTTAGCCTGGATGTTTGTTATTTAATTCTTAAAATAAATCCAGAAGATAAGACCATTACTGTGACTGAGACAAGGGATGCACATATTATTAAATCTTAATCTTAGGCACACACACAACCACAATGGGTCCTTCAGTTTTGCCTTGACTGCCAGGGCAAATGTAACCAGATTTTTTTTTATTATTTTATTAGCACAGTTAAATAAAATTACTATGTGTAATGGCAAACCTCCATAAGAAAGCAATTTTATTGGCAATCAATTCTATACTTAAATCGATATTCTTGTCACCAGTGGACTGGTTAATTGTGCTCTGTGTTATTGAAGTTCAAGTGGAGAGCGCACCAGGCTTTGGTGGCTTGCCAAGCCTCCCTACCTGATGTGTAGGCCTGAAAGGATGTGTCCCATGCACCATGCTGTTCTCCAGACTTTAAATCTGGGCCTCATTTGTTCTCTACATAGAGGATTTGTTTAATTGTGTTTTTCATATTGATGCGAAGGTATTTGTGAGGAGCAGGGACACTCTAGTCAGACCCTGTCCAGCAGAGATTTCTATGAGGATGAAAAATTTCTAGCTAGTAGTGCGGGGGAGGGGAGGAGCAAAATGTGCAGGGGTAACCCGGGGTCTCTCTTTGCAGAGGGAGCATTCTTTGAAGGCATCCTCCTAGGCAGGGCTTCCACCTAAATCCTGCCAAATTCTTTTCTCAAGGTGGGTTTTTCTGGCCTGCTGGACTTTCTGGATTTGCTCCTAGTTCAGTGTGCAAGTAAACAGGCATTGCTGTAGCTCTTCTCTTTTCTCTAATTCGAGGATCCCCACACTTGCCCTTGAAATGATATTTTGTAAACTGCTGTTTCCTCCACGCCTGTCACGCCTTTTTTTTTTTTTTCCATCTGTGTTGAGGACTCTTCCCAGTGGGGCCTTCTTTCTCCACTTAGTCATGCTTGTGTGGAGACCCACATCCACACTGCTGGCCTTTCTGACTCATCCCTGGAGTCTAGTTGGCTCCAGGGAATTCCGCTCCCAGCACAGGACCACAGCAGGGAGGGTCCTGTGGAAGGAGCCAATCGGAAACCCTGGAATCTGCTTTTATCCTTTGAGTCCCCCTCTTTGACCAAAGCAGCCAGCACGGAGAGGGTGAGAAGCAAAAATGTCCTTTCCCCTTTAAGGAAATGTGGCTAATAAACAGATTTTAGCAATCTTAACTTTCAGTTTATGAGATGCCTTCATTGCTGGTTTTAAATATTCCGCAATCCGGCCAGGAGAAAAACGGTCCAATTTTCCTTTTCCCTTTACCAGTAAACCAAGAGAGTAAATTTTGACAGGTACACGTTCCCTCCAGTTGTAGATGAAACAGTTTCTCTTTCTGAAATATATTATTCATAAAGGTGAAACTGCGCTGGAACCTCTCCCACCCACAGATAAGAGGCTGTGGGTGGAAACTCTGCTTGGGGGTGCATCAGGGGCTGGGCAGGACAGTGGCTTCCCACTGGAACCCCTGAGGCCAGGATTTTCCTTGGCCCTCCAGGCCACTCAGAGGAAACCCTCAGCCAAGGAGAGCGCAAGCCCAGGATTTCTCAACCCACACGGGTTCAGACAATAAATTCCTTGAGATGGAATTGCTGAAAGGGTCAAAGTTGAATAACAAAATGATAATCAAATCAGACCACTGTGCCAAGTCTCCAGTCGACCAAGAACCCAGGAAAGTGAAGAGTTTTAAATCCCAGCAAGTTATCCTGAAAGTGGAGAATGGAACTTCAACCTTAAAGCTCCGTTAGCCCAGCGCAGGCTGACCTTGGCTGTCACCAAAGACGCGGCTTTCCACATTTAACTAGAGGGATCCAGAAGCCAAGAGGTGGAAATTATTTTCAGTTTGGTAAATTGGCTTAGCCTTGCACATGTGCTGAGTTTTTATAGCCGAAACACTGTTCATATCTCTATATACACATAGGTTATTAGTGTTAAGCGTTTCCACTTGCTTAATATTTTTAAAGCTAATAACTCGATTATTTTAGCTGAAGGAATAAGATCATTCTGTATTCTAACTTCCACCGTCGGGGCAAAGTCTCACATAATTATTTTACCAACACGAAAACGACCTGTCACTGGACTTTTAACATGGCAATGGGCCACATCCATCTTCCCTTCCCAAGTAATGTGGGGTCCCACCTGTGGCTGAGGGTCTATGAACTCCCACAAGGCTCACTTCAGCTAAATTCCTGCTGAATTAGCCAGGATTTCTGACAACGGACCGCAGGGGTTCACATACAGTCAAGCCTAGGAAACAGTGCCTGTGTGACGAAGCGACGAAAGGATGTACAGTTACTCGCGAGAGTAAGGTTGTGGGACTCAGACAGCCACCAAGGCTTACCTTGACCACGTCATCGTTGAGATGCTTGGGGTCCCGGTTGACCAGGTCGATCTCCTTGGTGTGTGCATCGTACACTTGCTTCTCATTCACTTCATCTGCCATGGCCTTGTTGTTGGGCTTGTAGATGTTGCCCTGTTCCCGGATGGGAACAGTGTAGAGATGTCCCTGTGAGGGCAGCCGGCCAAGCCAGGGGAGGGCGGCAACGGAGGTGGAAAGAAAAGTTCAGAAAGAAAAACAAGCGTCAGGAATCAGTCTGCGTGACGGAGGAGCCTGGCGCTCTAACTCTAACTTCAACCTCCAAGGCTTTGCTCACAGAAAACTCCGGGCGCCTCAAGCTTTTTAAGAGGACGGAGGGGAGGACACCACACCCCTCGGTACCAGGCAGGGAGCGCCTGCCTCCCGCGCCTGCCGCCAGGGGTCAGGGCTAAGTCCCGTGCTCACCCTCCTGCTCCCCCGCCGCTCCTGGCGGCTGCGACCAGGGGGTATGCCTTCCGCCTACTCTCTCCCCCTTCTCTACGTCAGGCCACCCGTGTTCCCACAACCTCACCGTCTCCACTGTCCCGCCCTGACCCTGTTAATTGTGTCCCGCGATCCTTCCACCATTATGTTTAAGATTCAACTGAACCATACTGACAGACTCAGTGGTCCCATCTTGTCTGTTCCTCCGTGAGTCTCCCTCGCACCTGCTGCGTCCTCTACCCTTCTAACCCCCTTTGCTTCATGGTTTTCCTTAGGCCGTGGGGGTGAATTGGGTGGATCAAAATCTAACATACTTTTATTTCTGAGACTGTGCCAGACACCCCCACTTCACCCGGCCCAATATTCTAGAAGGGCTCCTCACCTGAAGGACAGCCTGACCCACCCTTACTTAGATCTCCCCCAGCCTATCTGCCCGAGGCTGAACGAAAGTCACGTTAGGTCTCCACGTTTAGGCCACCTGAGTGCCAGGAACTAGTTGCCAATGGTGGTGGTACTTGTGAGGAAGGAGACTCCCCACCTCGGAACTCCACCGGGCCGCCGCCCGAATTGAAGTGCTAGAGAACTTTGCTAAGTGCAAGACAGCCGTGCCTCTGCCCAGACCAGCCACTTTAGGCTCCTGGTGGGGACTGTCCTCAGCTGTGGGCAAATGAACCCTCCCCCCCCCACAAAGTACAAACACACCACCACCACCAGCAGCAGCAGCAGCAGCTCTCAGCCTCCCAGTAGCAAGGGGTTTGTCCGTGGGAGGTATTGCGAACCGAGCCATCTGAAAAACTTAGTTCTAAGTCCGGCAGACTACCAAGGCAGGACCCCGATCCGCTTTTTCCCCGGTGGGCTCCTTTAGTTCCCTCTCCAAAAGGAAGCCATAAACATTCCTGACTTTTCTTCACCTCCCCACCCAGGCCCATTCCTCAGCGGTGCCAGCAGGAGAGAAGTGCTGTGAAGGCGGAGAGGGCTGGGGCTAGGAAAGCAGCCGGAGCATTTGGAGTGGGAGATAGCAAAAGCAGGCACTTTGGAGCCGGGCGCGCCCTCACCCAAGCCTACCTCGGAGTCTACGTATTTGCCCCCAGACATGCTGGCGCGTGGCTGGCTGCAGGCTCTGAGGAGGTTTCCCTGGGCTGTGATTTAAGAGAACTGAGGAAGGAAGATCTTGTATTGTATAGGGGGGAAAAGGCGCTGGCGGGGGGGGGGGGGGGGGGGGGGGGGGGGGGGGGGGGGGGGGGGGGGGGGGGGGGGGGGGGGGGGGGGGCGGTGGCTGGGAGGGAGCCTCTTGGCTATCCGCCAGTGGTTTGTTCTGCTCTCAGTTGGCTGGGACGTGCTCTGCGCCGGGTCTAGGCACATCCCCAAGGTTCTGGCAGCAGAGGGCGGGGAGCGCCCGCGGGGAGCTGAGAGCCTGTGAGAAAGCCTTCATCAGCGCTAGGCTGTTTGGGCAGATATTTTAGACCCGGGGCAACATTTTCCCAGCTATAAACTAACAGAGAAGCATCCCTGGGAGAGCGAATGTTTTCCCAGTGCATCATCACAGCAGGGGTGGAGGGAGCACCAGAGTCTGCAGAGATGCCCAGTATGGGCATCTGAGCAGCAGAAAGAATTCTGCCCTGTCCTAAGCAGCTTCCCTGCTTCGCCCACATTCCATTACCTCCCTGGACTAATCTGCCTCCCTGTTTCACAGAGAATTCTAGGAAGCCCAAGGAGCACTTTACATATAAACACAAGGAAGAAATCTGTGTGGGTGCCTGTAATGTCATTAACGATCTCTGTAAAAATGAAAATGAAATTTCTACCAACCGGTTATGCCATAACCGTAAGCACTTAGAGTATTTCCAACTGTAGAAAATTTTAGTTGGCGGTTCAAGTTTGTTACCAGAGAGGAGTTTTCTATCCGGTTGAGATCAAACCCAGGGCTTTGTACATTGTACCTGGAGGGCAACACTCTGCCACTGAACTGCATCCTCAGGACTAGAGTACCCCTGCCCAGAAAGATGAGGTTGACTGTGAGAGGAGATGGTTTTTGACAAACTGACTTGACATGGTTTTTCTCTTTTTTTTATTATTTATTTATTTATTAAAAATTTCCACCTCCTCCCCTCCTCCCATTTCCCTCCCACTCCCCCCATTCACTCTCCCCCTCCAGAGGAGATGGTTTTTGACAAACTGACTTGACATGGTTTTTTAAAGTTTGTAACACCCGGTTTTGGTGTTACACCCTCGGTACAGTTCGCGCGCAGCTGTACCGAATGCGAGTCCGGACAAGGGCCTGGAGATTGAACACAAGAGACAGAGACCAGGGTCATTCGACAGGAGATCAAGCGAATGCCTTTTATTCAGACTTGGGGAAGCCTTTTTCTACCTAACTGCAGCACAAAGATCTCTCCGCCCAGGGAGGTGGGAAATTACCATATTAACAATGGAGAAGATTGCCTGCAGCTAATCACCAGGTGGGGCAGGGATAGCACAGAAACACACAGGAAGCTTAGTTAACTGATAACAAACTGTCCCCGCCAATGCACCCCAGGAATAAGGGAGACCAGGCGCCCACAA